>NW_010108960.1:0-2105 GCF_000699245.1 Pterocles gutturalis
TCATGGTCTTCATGGCCCATGCGTGTCCTCTGGCGTTGTCCCACGTGTCATGGTCCCATGTGTCATGGTCCTACACGTCATGGTCCCACACATCATGGTCTTCATGGCCCACGCATGTCCTCTGTCATGGTCCCACGTGTCCGTGTCCCACGTGTGTCACACATGTGCCACAGTCCACATGTCCCATATGTGGTCCATTCCGTGTCCCACCCATGTCCTGGCCACACTTCAGACCCCACATATCACCCACGGGCCACGTTCTCATGGTCCCACCACCTCACCACGTGTACCATGCGTGTCCTGGCCATGCCACAGACCCCATGTCCCACGTGTGGGCCACCATCTCGTGGTCCCACCACCTCTCCACGTGTCCCACACGTGTCACCCGCCCGCCGCAGGGTCACCAGCATCCGCCTGGGCAAACACAACCTCTACACGCGGGAGTGGGGTGAGGAGCAGAAGATGGTGCAGAAGCTGCTGCCCCACCCCAGCTACGACCCCACCACCAAGGACAACGACATCATGATGATCAAGCTCATGACGGCCGCCACCCTGACCGACCGCATCCAGCCCGTCCCCGTGGCCTCCTGCCTCCCGGAGCCCGGCACCACCTGCACCACCTCGGGATGGGGGGCTGTCACCTCCCCAGAAGGTACTCAGCACCCCGGGGGGACCTTCTGGAGGTCTTGGTCATCTCCTGGAGGTTTGGGTCCTCTCCTGGGTCCTCTCCTGGAGGTCTTGGTCCTCTCCTGGAGGTCCTGCTCATCTCCTCGAGGTCTTGGGTCCTCTTCTGGAGGTTTTGGTCCTCTCCTCAGGGTCTGGGTCCTCTCCTGGAGGTCTGGGTCCTCTCCTGAGGGTCTGGGTCCTCCCCTGGAGGTCTTGGGTCCTCTCCTGGTTCCTCTCCTAGAGGTTTTGGTCCTTTCCTGGAGGTCCTGGTCCTCCCCTGGAGGTCTTGGGTCTTCTCCTGGAGGTCTGGGTCCTCTCCTGAGGGTCTGGGTCCTCTCCTGGAGGTCTGGGGTCCTCTCCTGGAGGTCCTGGTCATCTCCTGGAGGTTTTGGTCCTTTCCTGGAGGTCCTGGTCCTCTCCTGGAGGTCTTGAGTCCTCTCCTGGGTCATCTCCTGGAGATCTTGGCCCTCCCCTGGAGGTCTTGGTGCTCTTCTGGAGGTCTTGGTCATCTCCTGGAGGTTTGGATCCTCTCCTGGAGGTCTGGGGTCCTCTTCTGGAGGTTTGGATCCTCTCCTGAGTCATCTTCTGGAGGTTTGGGTCCTCTCTCGGAGGTCTTGGGTCCTCTCCTGATGGTCTTGGGTCATCTTCTGGAAGCTTGGGTCTCCTCCTGGAGACCTGGGTCCTCTCCTGGGGCTCTAGGTCTCCTCCTGGTGGTCTAGGTCTTCTTCTGGAGGTCTGGGGACTCCTTCTGGAGGTCAAGATCCTCTCTTGGAGGTTTGGCTCTTCTCCTGGAAGTCTTGGTCTCCTCTCCTGGAGGTCTGGGTCCTCTCCTGGAGATCTTGGTCCTTTCCTGGACACCTGGGTTCCCTCCTCGAATTAAGACAAATAAAGTGAAATTATCCAGAAATGGGAAAAAAAGAGAAAATTTAAGAGGGGGAAAAAGAAAATTAAGAAGGGGAAAAAAGAAAAATTTAAAGGAGAGGAAATAAAATTTAAAAGGAGATAATTTTTTTTTAAAAGGACAAAATAAAACTAAAAAGGGACAAAATAAAATTGAAAAGGGGGAAATTAAAAGTAAGAAGGGACAAAATAAAATCGAAAAGGGACAAAATAAAATTTAAAAGGGAAAAAATGAAATTTTAAAGGGGAGAAAATAAAATTTTTAAAAAGGACAAAATAAAACTAAAAAGGGACAAAATAAAGTTTTTAAAAGGACAAAATAAAATGCAAAAGAGGACAAAATAAAATGAAAATTAATTTAAAACCCCAAAATTTAAAAAAAATAAAAGAAAAAAAGAAAAAGTTGTCATATCCTAAAATAAATTTGAAGGGGAAAAAAATCTAAATTCTAATGAAACAAGACAGAATTTTGGAGAAGTCTCCCAAAGAGACCCGATTTCTGGGGGTTTTTTCATCCACCTCCGAAATTTACCCCCCAA
>NW_010108960.1:2222-2477 GCF_000699245.1 Pterocles gutturalis
GGGGGGGTGCAGGGGACATGGACACACGGATTTGTGCCGGTTCCTGGGTCGATGTCTCTGGTTTCTTTCTTCCTCCCCCCTCGGCTCAGTCTCTTACCCGGACGTCTTGCAGTGCGTCAACGTCACCATCTTCTCGCCGGCCGAGTGTCGTCGCTTCTACCCCGGGTCCATCACCCCCAACATGTTGTGCGCCGGGAGCCTCCAGGGTGGGAGGGACTCCTGCCAGGTACGGTCACCGCGGTCACCGCGGCCATC
>NW_010108961.1:0-546 GCF_000699245.1 Pterocles gutturalis
ACCTCCCAGCGGGCCCACCGCAGCCCCTGGGGACAGGGACGCCCAGGGCAGGGCTGATCCAGCCCCCGGTACTCACCGGCCGTTCTTCTGGAAGCAGATGAGCAAAAGTATGAGCAGGACGAAGATCAGCCCCAGGGTCAGGAAAAGGAACTGGATTTCGATGTCGTCTGGAAAGCGGGCAGGGAGAGGGTCACAGGGGGAACTGCGGCGGGGCACCTCCGGCTGTGCTGTGGGTCCCTTCCCATCCCCACGCCCCCCGGGTGGCTGCACCCCCTCACCTAGCACCATGGTCACCAGGGTCAGGCTGGTGCCGTTGGTGCTGCCGGCGGCCGTGGATGCCATGATGTGCACTTTGTACAGGGTCGACGGCTTCAGCTCCCGGATGACGAAGGAACTGAGAGAGGGACTCACGGTGGCACCTGGGGAAATGTGGGGGCTGCTGGCATGGTGGGGGCTGCTCTGCGGTGCCCCTCACCTGCAGGTCTCTGCTGGGGGGGGGTCCCATAGGGGACCTGCACACACACACGGACCCTCTCTGACGAGGGC
>NW_010108961.1:712-917 GCF_000699245.1 Pterocles gutturalis
CGTCAGACTTGCTGATGCTCCTCAGGTGGAGCTTCGGGGCGTAGGACGGGGCTGAAACAGAGCAGGACAAGTGAGCGGTGCTGTGCACAGCTGCTGCCTCGGGGCGGAGAGCCGGCGGGGGGGATGCACTGAGTGGCGAGTCCCACTCCTGAGCGGTGGGCGGCAGCCCCCGCCCCCCGCCGGGCCCCTGGGGGGGTCGGTCCAG
>NW_010108962.1:0-626 GCF_000699245.1 Pterocles gutturalis
TTTCAGTCCCTCCCCCCGTCCCAGCTGTGCTGCATCCCTGAGCTGCTCGCAGACAGCGCGCACAGCCCGAAAAGCAGGGTGGGAGCAGTGCGGCCCCAGGAGCCCCCACCCCAGAGGGTGTCACTGCCCTCCAGCCATGCACAAAGCACCCCAGCACACCCCAGATGTGCAGTGGCTCAGAGAGGGACAGAGAACAAACCCCTGCCCCGGGGAAGCCAGCTCACCCTCCAGCATGATGATGGAGAAGTCCTGGGCCGTCTGGGACTTGCGGGGGGCGAAGCCCTGGGAAGGTGGCTCTTCTGCGCAGCCGTGATGAGGAGGGTCTCGTTGCTGATGCCCCGGATGGAGATGTAGTCATCCACCGCCACCAGCTCTGTGTTGCGGTACCAGCGGATGACGTACTCAGGGGACCCGCTGAGGGCACAGGAAAGGATGACGGTGCTGCCGATGCCCGTTTTGAGCTTCTTTGGTGTGAGGGTCACACGCAGAGGGTCTGTGCGAGAAAGGGCGAGAGCGGGCGAGGCGTTGGCGGTGCCGGGCAGCGCGGTGGGAGGCATCCTGTCGTTACTGCACTCTCTCTGCCCTTCCTGCCCTGGAAGCGCCAGCCCGACTGTGTGGAAAATGTC
>NW_010108962.1:667-920 GCF_000699245.1 Pterocles gutturalis
CTGCTTGGAACAGCAGCCCTGGGCCCCTGGCGGGGTGTCAGCAGAGTGGACAGGGTCAGGGAGGTGGCAGGAAGGCTGGAAGAGGATGTGATGGAGGACACAATGTGATGCACCATGCTGAAACACAAGGCTTGCAATTCATACGGCTGTACAGAACCTGTAAGGCTTTGTACCTATAAAGGCTTCACATTTAAGAAGGCAGCAGGACAGAGGTCTTCCCAGTGCCGTGCCCTGCTCCTCCCGCCGGCTCTCA
>NW_010108963.1:0-719 GCF_000699245.1 Pterocles gutturalis
AAAGGGGAAAAAAAGGAAAAAAAGGAAAAGGAAAAAAGAAAAAAGGAAGGGAAAAAGGAAAAAAGAAAAAAGGGAAAAAAGGAAAAATCTACGACTGAAGGACGGCCTCTGCCACAGCATTTCTAAAGCAGTGTTTGACTAAAGTTTTCCTTTTCTTCCTCTTTGTGTCGTCATTTTCATAAAGTAAATGTAAGATGCATGGAACATGGAAACGGATCTGCTGTACGTGAGGTTAACCCGTCTCTTGCGCTTCAGCGATGATGACGACGAGCCTTCCCACCACACGTTGTCTGTACATGGACACTATATACATATATACACAGCACCTTTCTATACAGGTGAGCGCTCAGGAAACAAAAGGGAATGAAACACCCAGCGCCCAGCCCTGGGAGCACCCAACGGCTGCTCTCGCATCGCTCTGGCCGAGGAGGGTCCCACCGAGACCCCGCCACCCGGCTCGGGGGAAAGGGGCTTTTCCTTGGCACCTCCATCCCCGGGGACGGAGCCAGCGCTCCGCGTCCTGCCCAGCCCCAGCTCGGTTTTTTGCGTCCGCCCTGTGCACGCTGATGCCGGCAGGGTGCTCAGTCCTCGTGCAAGTTTTCAGCTTTTTTTGCCCACTGGAACCCAACGCCACGTCCCCCACCCCGCTGCTCGCCCCAAACCAGCTCTGCCGGATTCCAGCCTTTTCATGGGCAGCCGGAGCCCAGAGCGGCCCCGCC
>NW_010108963.1:757-1830 GCF_000699245.1 Pterocles gutturalis
TGACGGATGCGGCTGCTGCAAAACCCTCCAGAACGGGTTTAAAATGCAAAAACCCCAAACCCAATCTTTTTGGGGACTCCACTGCCGTGGCTATTTCTAGCCAAGGACTGAGCGCGGCAGGATGCTCCGGGCACTTACCGCTCCGTAAAAAACGGGGGTCAGGTCGGGAACGAACATCTCGGGGTAGACGGTCTGGAGGTACCAGGTGAAGTTCTTGCAGTGGAGCCGCTCCCTCAGCCTGCGCCGGTCTGTAATGTCACCATAATACGTCTTCTATCGACAAAGTCACGTGAGAAAATTAAACTAACCTCCAAAGCCAGCGGGGAAAAAACCAAAAAAACCCCTCCCAAGCCGGAGCGCAGAGCTGGGGGGGGTCCTCCCGGCTTTGGCATCGTCTGTGACGATGTCCCCAGGGCTGGGACGATGGGGGGTCTTGGAAGACGTCCCCGGACCCTGGTGGGTGCCCTGAGGCTCTGGCTGCTCATGGAGAGGGCTGGGATGTTGGGGCATCACAGCGCAAGGTTTTGGTGTTGTAAAACAATTCAACACATTAACAAAAATACCCAAACATTGAAACATTAAAATAATAACCAAACATTGAAACATTAAAAAAATACCCAAACATTGAAACATTAAAAAAAAAAATCAAATCAACCAAAAAAAAAAAAAATCAATGTTTTTCTACTAGAAAATATTATGGCCAAATAAAAAAAAAAAAATCTCTTTGGCTCCATCTTTCCACCTGCATTTGCTGTCCCTCCTCCAGGCTGAGCCCCCCTCCTCCCTCTGCTCAGGGCTGAGCTCCCGGCAGGAGGGGGCCCCCCCGGCAGAGCCGGCAGCCCGCCGCCGTGCCCGGTACCTCTCTGGCCATCTGGGCGGCTTGTTGGTTCCTCCGGTAGAAGATCTCCTTGTAGTCGTCCATCCAGACCTCGGCCAGGCGCACCTGGTTCCTGGAGATCACCTGGGTGCCCTTGGGGAAGGTGTGGGGGCTCTTGGAGCGGAAAACGTGACCCACGACGGAGCACGGGATGATCTCGACCTGGCCCCCGCACTGCCAGACCTGCGGGGAGGCA
>NW_010108964.1:0-272 GCF_000699245.1 Pterocles gutturalis
CGGACACCCTGTCCGCTGTCTCGGCAGTGACCCCCCCGAGCCGTGGGTTATCTTCTAAGTTGCTTTAGGTTTGGGAAATCATGCTTAAGGGTGGCTGTGGATTACTTAGCGCAAGGTCTCTCCTACATTTCCTAACCAAATTCAGACATTTCTTCCAGTGCTTTAAGCAGGTGCCATTAAAAATGTATCAAAATGAGGGGGGAACTTTTCATAGCTGACAGAAAGAGGTGCCGCTGGGACTCGGCTGCGACTCGTTCGTGGTTGGGGGGGGG
>NW_010108964.1:303-5673 GCF_000699245.1 Pterocles gutturalis
TGAGGTCCCCTCCTGCCCCTGGCTTCCCTGCTGAGACACTCCTGGTCCCTGCTGAGACACTCCTGGTCCCTGCTGAGAGCGGGGCTGGGGTGGGCAGGTGGGACATGGAACGGGGCTGGGACCTCAAGTTGGTGACTTCTTTGCAAGGACCACTGAGTTCACCGTGGGGAAAACATCCAGTTTATGCCTTAAACAGCACTAGTTGCGTTTACTGTGCTGCTGTTAGCGTAGGCCTCTTGCACTGCACATATTTCATGCAGAAACAGCATTAAAAGTTGGCTGGATTTCAGGCTGGTGTTGGTGGTTCTGCTGCTCAAAACAAACAAATAGGCCCTGGCAACAAACGAATTATAACTTCTTGAAAAGTAGTTTCAGTGGTTTCTCATCTTGGTTGAAGTCTGGATCCTGTCTGTGTGACCTCAGTAGAACAGAAGCTGCAGCCCATGAATTTTCTTGGGAAAAAAAAAAAGAAGTACAAAAGCTTGACTGAAAATTGGTGGGAAAACTAGAAATAAAATAGGATTTTTAGTTACCAGTGTGTTCTGGTGGTTGCATCAAAACAAGTCCAAAATGTTAGATGGGTCATACAGTAACTAAGTGTGAGCTCTCTGAAAATATAAAACTTCTGAAATAAGCATTGAAAATCATCAGTTTCAGGCAAAAGAGAAATATCCTTTAAAGAAACAGATGTAGGTTAATGTTTCTAGTTACATTTCACTTCCAGTATAATAAAATAGCTCTTGTGTGGCCTTGGGCCTAAGTGATCATAAAAATTTTGTGTGACAGTGAAAACCTTACCAGTCTGAGCAATGGCTGGGTTCTGGTACCAGAGTGGAGAAAATGGGGAAGCTGAGCTTCAGTTGTCCTGTCCTGGTCTTGCAAGTAGCCATTTCTGACTTGCATAGCTTCAAACAGGCACATGCTGCAGAGCAGTGCTAGCATTAAATATGCTTCATTGTCAAATGTGTAACTCTACATGAGAGTTTTGAGTTGAGTTTGTGGCTGGAAATGCCAGAGTCCTTGCACTAACAGAAGAAACGGACCTTGAAGGACCAGCCAATGTATTGTACTAATTAAATTCTGGTATTTCTGTGTCTTGCATGATACAAACTGATTAGACATGGGCCAAAACTGAAAGCTTGTAATTCCCTCTCCAGAAAGAACATTATGGTAGTGTTGTTAGGTGGCAAATAACTGAGTTTTACGCTGATGATGCTGTAATTGCATGTGTATTTGCAGGGTTGATATACATGTGAGGCAGTTACATACCTGTACCCGCTCAACTTACTACAAGTGGCATAGCAATGGCTTCTAGTTTTTGAAACTGGTAAAGTGCAAAGTAGTAGAAAAATAGAATGGTTTGGGTTGGAAGGGACCTGAAAGATCTTCTAGTTCCACCCCCCCTGCCATGGGCAGGGACACCTTCCACTGGATCAGGTTGCTCATAGTCATGGCATGGACAGTACTGTGTAGTCACAGGGGTTTGTAACAGTTGGGCTGAAAGGAATACGGAAAAAAAACCAGTCTGGTCATAACCTGCTTACCTGCAGTGTATTTCTTAGTAACAGAGTAATGGTCACAACACAGCAAGTCCCGTGTGTGAAGACTTTTCTTGTGATCTTGAGTATTGTGAGAGTTATCTTCCCAAATCATTGTTTGCAATAGAAAGCCAAGTGTACAGCCATACTCTTTTTTTGTAAGACTTAAATTCCTCTCTCAGTGCTAGTCTCTGAAAAGAGCTCTCTGCCTAAGTTGTGGAAAGCTCGCACTGGGCTCGTGCGTGCAGAGTGACCCAACCTCTGCAGGCAAAGCAACATGTGTGGGTGCTTGCTGTGGTGTTTGTCTGTCTGTGAGGGTGCCATTGGTTCAGTATCTGAGCACTTGGAGGAGGGAAGAGACAACAAAGATTGTGGAGGAAGCAAACTTCTCCAAGTTGAGTCCTCTCTGAAACCTAGCAGCTATTCTCCAGAGAATTTCAGTTGTAAAAGTAGGTCTGTTGCCTGGCAAGCTGGTCCTGTCCAAGGCGTGAATTAACGTATGAGTGCTCAGCAGAGAACATGAGGAGCTGAGCAATATTTGCAACAATACTCAGCCCAGCCCTCCTGTGTCCTACAGCCCTTGCTGCAGGGTCCAGCATGCTCGGCTGCTGTGACTGTTACAGCAGCCTTAAGCTAGAGACCAAGGCCATGCCTGTGAAAAAACTGCAGGTCTAAAACAACTGTACAGGGCAAAATTCTGCTGTTGATGAATGTTGTGGCATAAAATTCAAGCAGGGAAAGCAGGATCTGCTGCATATAAGGAAAAACACAGTTTTGCCATGGGCTTAGATAAAATATGCAGAAGAACCATCATTTTGCACCAGAATGCATTTCAGCTTGAGTGTTCAGGTCCCAGTAGAAGACACTGTTAAAGTGGCTTAGGGAGACTACCAGTAGGAGTTGCTGCCTGACATCGTTATTTCTCCTTGAGTCTCATTGTGGTTGTCAAAGGCTTTAAGTGCAATAAAAGCATTAATAGTAAACTTAATGGAGATGAAAGTGTGCCTTTGTAGTAGCTTCCTATGAGCTCCAGGGTGTAGAATAGGCCTGAAGGAGGGAGGTCAGAGTCATCTATTTTTGGTTTTGTTTTTTTTTTTATATCACAGGAAAAAAAAAAACCTTGTGAAGAGGGTAAAATTACAACTTTTTCCCTTCTTTTGAAGCAAAGTATAAGACAGGTTGTCCTACAACCTCTGCTTTTTTTTTTTTGGTTTTTTTTTGGGTTTTTTTTTTTTTTTTTTATACCAGCAGATACAAAGATCTGAGAGCAACCTGTGGCATAAGAGTATCTGATGACATGCTGTCTTCCCTTTTATACTTGCAAGAAGGTGAGCGTATGAGTTCCAGGCCCCTGCATGGAGTTATTCCAGGGGGTGATCTTGCTTGGATAACAGCGTTTTCAACCTCTTGTGCATTGCTGAGTTGCTGGGCCACAGCTTTGCACCCAAAAGCCTTGCCCATATTTAGTTTAAGGCTCGCTGTCTCATTTAAAACTTCCAGTAGCTTTTGGAAGGATTGTATGAACTTGCTTCTTTCTGCAGGCATGGGTACCCCAAAACGAGAGCTTATGTTGTGCTTCCATGCTATGGTGATGTGCTGTAATAGGTGGTTTGCAGCCCTTATGATCATCACCTGCCATGGTGCTGGGTTGTCAGGTGTGTGAGGGAAGTGATAAAAGTAAGCACATTTGTGTTTTGTGCACCATCAGCTGAACTCCTAGGCAAATGATAGTTTGAAAATTGAATTAGTGAGAGCAGTCTTTCACCTTCTAAAATTACTTACACTGTTATATCAGGTAGTTATAAACAAGTAAAATAAAATATTTTATTATCTCTTTTATGCTGTGTCTGCAGTAAGATATTATAGGGTTTACATTTCTGATGCTGATAAAGTCTTTCAGGAGGTTACTTTATGCAGCTATAAATCAAAGGTTACCTTTTAGATTGCCTTTGAAAACTATATAATAATTAAGATGTGGAGCTGTGCTTCTATAAGGTTAAGTAAGTCCCTTGGTGGTTCATTCTGTGTCATCTTAACATCACAACAATTTAACTGTGCCCTTCTGTCATCTGATAGAAAATGGCAATCCAGCCAGTCAGTCTTCAGTAAGGTGTGAGAGAAGCTGAGGTGGAGGGACAAACTGGACTTAAATAATAGGATTTTATTGATAAAATAGTATTAGTCTCTAATACTGAAACTCCAAAGCACAGCTTTTCTATATTAAACATTAAAAAAAAAGGAATGCTCTTAGATTCTTCTCTCCTCATCTGATTTAAAAAAAAAAAAATCCTGCAAGAAGCTACTGTGCTTCTACTGATAAAGCTCCAAAAAGTGAAGGTATGGACCTATAACAAATGTGACTGAATCAGCAATATATTCTTGTAGTAAACACCTTAAATTGCTTAATAACCAGGTTATTTTAAGAGAGAGCTCTCTACTTCTAAATTGTGTTCTCCCAGTTGCGACTCTGTGAGTACAATCTTTCAGAAATGTTCTGGGCTGTCCTAGCACGTTTGTGCTGCCTTAGAGGCAGGTGGTGATGTATAGCAGGACCTGGGACATGCTCCTGTGGCCGTGTGTGTGAGTTCAGTTACTTGCTGAAGCTGCTTGTATGTATGCAAGAATAAACATACGTACATGAAAAGAAATTTGCAAATACTGTATGAGTATGGGAAATGCTGTTGACCTGCTTCTGCTATCCATCATCGTTTCTCTCCAGTCCCTGTTTCAGCTACTGAACGTTTCCCAGATGGGCTTGCTGAAGTTTGTCAGTCTTAATGTAACCTTCCACTTCTGTTTTCAGTAAATCAGAACTCATTTTCTTCTCTCCTGTGTTGCCTTTACTCAGTCGACCTAGGCTGTTGTTACTTTCTGCAATTACTTTTGGTGTTGCTTTACCAAAAGGAATGTAGCAAAGGACATGCTGTGGGTGATTGCTGCGGCCAGTCCTGTCTCCTGTTGCCATCTTTTTGTTTTGGTACTCATATGAGCACTGTTTGATTGTTGTTCGAGAGTGGTGCTTGTATACAGCATCTCTTCCCGTTCAGTGATTAGCATCTTGTTTACAGTTAAACTAAACTTCCTTTTCTGTTCTAGACTAAATTAACAAACACTGTGTGTCTGAATGGTGCTAACCACTGTCATTGTCTTCCATTAATTGTCAATTACAAAAATATTTTCTAGACCCTCCTTTTGGCTGGGGAATGAGACCTTGAAAGTGCCTGTAGCGCTCTTTGCCTTGAATAGAAGACGACTGTGTGATCGCCTGAGACAGAATAAGGATGTCCAGAAGAATTCAGTTGTTCTGCTGCAGGGTGGAGAAGAAACCCAGAGATACTGTACTGATACTGGTATTGTGTTTCGCCAGGTAAGAGCTGAATCAAAACTTCAAGTTCAGAAATTCTCTTCAGCTGCATGAATTTTTAAACAATTTTAAATTATTTTCACTTTATCTCTTGTGTGCATTGTCTTGCTTCACTTAAATAAATTGGCTGCTTTCTTTATAACCTTGCCTCTTCAGCGAGTTACTCTCTCTTTCAGTGCTTTAGTATGCAGGTTCATTATCTCGTTTAGAGGGCCTAAAGCTGTTCAAGGTCTTACTGGCTATCAGTGTTTAACGTAAAATTCAAGACAGGAATGCGGTATTGTTTCTTTCAGTCTAGTGTGTGGTCCAAAAATAACCTTCTTTCTGTAGTGAAACATATTATAGTGGACCTAAACTGAATTAATTCATAGAAAAGTATTTCGAGGTTTTATAAATAATATATTCCACAAAGCAGGATTTATCTTGGAATTTACAGCATGTGTCTTCTCAAATTAGACTCTTCCTTAA
>NW_010108964.1:5697-28180 GCF_000699245.1 Pterocles gutturalis
GACTTAATAATTTGTTAATGCCATGCTGAACGCATTTTTAGTCTTTGGGGAAGTTGGCGTAACAGAACTCTAATTGTGCATACCCCACACTTTGCATGGCTGCTACAGTACTTTGTTCTGTGAATTTAATTGAGCTGTTGTATGTTATCAAGAAACAAAACCAATAAATTTTTATCTAGATAGCTCATATCCTCATGTAGTTATTGGTCTGGTTTTAGAGGAGATGCACCTTTCAGGGTATCAGAGCGTATGTCTGTCCTTACAGAAATTAATCTTTGTATTGTTAGGTGTTCTGTTTGCTTGCTTTTTCTTAAAATTACTCTTGGCTAAAGGATGTTCTTAGCGCAGCTTCCTCTTCTCTGTGGGAGGTTGGGTCTTCACTTCAGCATTTTGCCATTGCAACCCAATGAATCTGCACTCTGCTTTTGCCTTGTCTCATGTGACATGATTGTTTCTTCCTGGTACTACAATGCCCTAATTCTGGATTGGAATAATGTATTTTATTGTGTGGTGTATGTTTATTGTGCTGAGTTGACCTTATGGTCAACTGTTTATTTCTTATTGTAGCTTGTTAATCTCTGATCCTTTCCAGTTCCCAACAGAGGGATTTGTATAATTGTTACCTAAAACTAATTGGTCTGAAAAGTTTCAGACCTAAACCACTTACCCCTCTTCCAAAAGCAAGAGACATCTCATTCAGATATGAGGAAGTAGTAATTAGTGTGTAATGTAGTGTATTTTTAGAGCTGGTAGAAGTGAGGGTTTTCTTTTAAGAATATATTTTGTCTTAACCTAGGAATCTTACTTTCACTGGACTTTTGGAGTAACTGAAGCAGGCTGCTTTGGAGCAGTAGATGTTGATACTGGAAGATCCATGCTTTTTGTTCCACAACTCCCTGAAAGCTATGCAGTTTGGATGGGAAAGTAAGATGTATCTTTTAACTGTGTTCCGATGTATCTGAGTACTTCATATAACGTAACTGTCTCTAGAGTTGGAATGCTATCTCAGTTTAACGAGATTCCACCAAATAATTTAGTGTAAATTGTGGTGATATACACATACAATGATACAAAATGTGATCATTTGGTGTTGATCCTATGATATCAAATGAGCGACTGCCAGTTGGTAGAGAATACCTTTAGATCTCATGGTATCCATGAAAGGAAGCTGAACCATAAAGAAAAGTAGAAGTCTTGGGTTAAGGCTGAACAAGTTAAATACTAAAGCAGGCTTTTTCAAGTTGCTTTACCAGTTTGCAGCTGCCTGAAGTCATGAAGCTTTTTGAATGGCAGAAATTAGTTTAGCCTCTGTGATACTTTTTTTTGGTACGAACTGACAGACTTGGGACTGTGATTTTAATTCTGTTCTGTGATTATGCTGTAAACATCTTTCTATCCACATTGGTAGTAAATGTTGCCCAGTGCCATAGTAGTGGAGGAATTGATTTATTTGTGCGTTCATTCCTTTTCTCAGTCTTAATTGTATTTATACCTTCTAACAAACTCTAAATTTTTTTGTTGTCTACATTGTCTCAGAACATTGGATTACTTCTCATTTAATATTTTGAGCTCAGGTTGTTTCGCTTCTAATTGAAGCCATCATTTATATTTTAATGCTAGTTTTGGGAAAAGGAAAACAATTGCAACCAATCCCATATGCTGAACTGTGCCACACCATATGGTAGGGCATGGCTACTGTCTTCTTAGAGAGTTTATATGAATATCACTGTCTTAGACCTGCCTGGGAACTGAAATTGTTTGTGATAGCATAAAAACGTGGATACTGCTGTCTGAAATATTTCAGCTGAGAGCTGCACCTCCCTGGGAGGGTAAGTTGTGTTTAACCCCCACGTGTACTTTCTAAAATCTGTTCCCCAGTGGTGCTTGTTCCCGTTTATAGACAAAGCTTTTTCCTCCCCCTAAGTTCTCTTCTGCTAGTTAAAATCACCTGTTTTTTCATACCCATGCTGATTGTGCCAAATCTGAAAAGGTTTAAAAATATTCTTGAAATTCCACTGTCTCATTTTGCATTTTCAAACAAAATATTGTGGAGTTAATAAATGGTGACCTTTTTTATTTGTTTGTGCAGTGCTCGTTATTGCTTCATTTACAGAATTACAAGTCCGGTTAAAAGTGGTTTATTGTCATTTTGTCTTCTTGCAGAGTATAACAAATTGTCTTTATCACAGCATCCTTGTTTTCTAAATTCTCCTCCTTACCCTTCCTGAATCCCTCTGTTTGAATCTTTGTTTTCTCTTCTGTCAACTGTGGTCATGTACTTTTTCTGCTTGTCTGAAGGAGGATGGATGAATAACTCATTTGTGAGTCAGTAGCAGTTCTGCTTCATAAGTTGGTTGGCAGGGGGTACTGCACACAGCTAGAGATTGTGTTCCTTCCCAGAAGACTCAATTTTAAGTCAAAATTAGCACTGAAAGAAAAACACAAATAAGTTTGCCTTCCATCAGCTGTTGTTTATCTATTATAGTTTGCCTGGGAAGTGCTTGTTTCTGTGCCCGTGGAAGGCACTGTATCTGCTCACTGAAGAAACATTCACTTAACGTCAATGAAGCACAAATGAATTCAGTGCCTTGTATGATAGTTGTGAGGTTGGTGTTTTATGGAGGTCTACAACTGGTCTTCTAGTTCATAGCACAGGGTGCAGTTGCTTTGCCTGGTGTTTATATTGCTTTCTATTTAAGACAGATGTGGGAATCAGCTATGTGAGTTTAGGCCGAAATGCACTGATTGTCTTAAGGTTAATGCTGAAGGCTCTTTACTACTACTTTACTACTGGTGTATTACTAACTGTATTGTACTGTTGTGCTTTCAGTTCTGAAGGACACATACTTGAGTTGCTTTTGAAACATAGCTTAGGTAATGTGGCAGTCAGAAGGGTTACCCTTTTTGCCTCGAAGTAATGCCAAAGTGGGGCTTCTTGGCTTCTTTCAAATTGCAGTCTTAGTTTGGCCAAAACCAATGAAGTGTCTGAGAGCGTTTGCTTGGAGATGAGCAGACTTATTACTTTACAAATGAGACCATGAACACTGTAATTATTTTAGTCTAACCAACTGCTCTTGTTTTTATTGAGTAGTTTTGCATGCTGAGGTGGTGCCTGGGGACCTGCAGTACAGGTGAGCATGGAGATGATGAATGCACCACCTTGGGCTGTGGTCTGCCAGGGACCCAGCACTACATAGTACTGGTGTTGAGGGTGACTACCATGTTTTTGGAAGTGTTACTCATCTTGTAGGACTTCTTGCTGAATGTGTATGCTCTAAACATTTCTAAGGCTACCTTTCAGAAGTCCTTCAAGCCAAGATAACCTCTGCAGTTTTAAAAAGGAGAAGACATTTAATGTAACTCCCAGACTATGGACGTTCTATGAAAAACCCACAACCTCTTAAGGTGGCAATCGCAGAATTATTACTACGGTAACTGTAGGTATGGTGGTCCTACTTCCATGTTGGGAAGGGATAGCATCAACAGTCGCTCTGTTTTTAAGTGTGGGCATTTCTCCAAATGTTGAGCTAGCTGATTTCTTAGTTATTGGCTGGGAAAATCTTTTCAACTAAGGGAACCACTTTGCCTGTCTCCTCACCTGTACCTCTGCCCCCTGCCCCTCCTGTTGTTTGTAAGGCAGAAACAGACGCTCAGAGGATGGCGTAGTGGGTAGGCTTTTGTGCTCCTGAAGTATTTTTCTATTCTTACTTTCGGAGGATGACTTTAAGAAATGAATCTGATCATATAAGATTGTAAAGGCTTCAGAAGTGTAGCTGTGTTGTGAATGCCCCTCTTTCTGGACATGGGCTTACCTAGTCAAGTTTGTGGTGCAAAGCTATTAGCAATCATTTTATTCCTAGGAAGCATTAAGTTGGTATGACTGCATGTCTTGCACGGAGACTTCAGTTTCACTAATTAATGCTGCACCTGCCATTTACCTCCTTAATTATAAATGACAGAACTAGTCAGTGTGCTGATTAAAGATATTTTATAAAGTAAAACATACTGTACAGCAGCTGCTTTGTGTGGAGCGGATGCCAAAATAACTTAATTGCCTTGCCACATAAAGAGTGTTTTTAATGGAAAACAAAAATATTTAACGCTTTCATGCTCTAACTTTAGAAATACATACTAAATGGGACAGAGCAATATTTATGTGCAGTTTCCTGTGTTTTCTTTGAAGCCCTGCTGTCTGATTGGTAACTATAACAACATTAATTTAGTGTTGCATCCACTGTAAATAATGTTTTTCCATTAATGTGGTTGGAAACTATTTGTATTTGCAAAGTTGAACCTTGGTGGGGCACTTTGGAGCTGTAATGAAGCACTATGAAATGCTTTGCAAATGTTAATGATTTCTCAGTGACCTAATGAGGAAGCTTTTTACCATTGTTATAATTTTCTAAGAAGGTTACAACCAGAATCAGCCTTTGATTTTGGTGATTAAACTTGACTGACTTCAGCAAAGCTGAAGCTGAGAAGTTTTACTGCCATTGTAAAAAAGTACAGAAGTGTGTGACTGGTTTTTTTGTTTGTTTGCTTTTTTCCCCAAAACACTTCTGTTAAAAAAAGGGCTTTTCAGGCTATTTAGGCTTTTTCCTTCCCCCCCCCCACCCCGAGACTGTATGTGACCATGAAAATTAGAAGCTAAAAAAAAAATCACTTTCTTGATCTCTTTTTCTTAATGGTGTTTGGTGCAATTTTGTGGCATTTGTATTTTGAATAATTGTGAGTATTAAGTTGTGTACAGCATAGTATGTTTATCTGACTATATTGCGGTGGCTGAGACTGGTGCATTAATTAGCCCTAGGCTTGACTACAAGAAGGCAAGGTCTGTCATAAGCCCATTCTGAGCAAGCTGAAATTGGAGACAACTCTTTGGAAAGGTAGTGGAGTGTATGTGGGTGCTGTAGGGAACAAACTCTAAATCACCTTAATTGCTCTTCTTGATGTAGATTTTGCAGGAATGAAGAACATTTTCTAAATGAGATTTATTGATGTGCATAGAGGTCGTCTTCTCCGTAGTGTGCTCTGGAGCTGTGTATTCAGATAGTATACTCTAGAAGGGTCTTTGGCTTTACCTTATGAACTGATCTGCTATATCGTCTCCTGGTGTTTTTTTCTTGTAATTTTTTTTCTGTAAAATTATATGTGTTTAGTGTTTCCTTTTTCCATGTCTATGAGTTTGATCTCTTCCTGCCATTTTTACCTTCCCCCTACCCACCATATCTTTATTTTGCTGTTTAAAAAAAGTCTTTTGAAATCCCTTTAGGTCATCTTATTATTGTTTCGTACCAACTGGCAATTGCAATTTTTCTGCAAAGTTTGTTACCACCTGCAAATGCCATCTGTGGATCCTATGAACATACTTGGTCTTCCTTCTCTTTCTGAACTAATTTCAGTCTTTGAAGTATCCCACTAATCAAGACTTGCAGTTATCACTTCAACTTCTGAGAACATCAGTCTGAATTGATAAAACACTTTTCAGTGTGGTAGTTGGAGGGTTTCCCAGTCCTTCAAAAGCTCATCTTTCTATCTATTTATTTATTTTTGTTTTATGCTATAGGCTTTTCACTTTTTTATTATGACTAGTCATTGGGTTTCAGGTCACATTGTAGTGTTCCTGTCCAAGTCAATTTGAGTTGATTTTGGAGAGTAACAGTCTTGAGAGAGATGTTTATCAAATATGTTACTGTTATTCAGATAGTACATCTGTCGCTTTACCTTTCATCCCATCCTTTCAAAACCGCACAATAAAGCCGGTTGCTTTTGATTGACGAGATTTACTTGTGCAATTCCCAATGCTGCTTATTTTCCGTGATTCCAGTTCTCTCTGTAGTACAGTGATTTCCATTTCTTGTCTCCCATTCATTTATTACAGTATTACTCTGCGGATGAGAATTATTTTTATGGAATAATTAGTGTCTCGATTGCTCTTGCCACTTTACTAATTATTGTTTTTCACTAAACAGTGCTACTTGAATGCTCTAACTTCTCAAATTATCAGTTTAGTCATTCTCCCAGTGCTCTGGTTGTCCACGAGCCTTCATGGTCCAGGATGAATGTGTATTGTGTTTATGACTTTTCTTTCAGTGGTTGTTTTTGTGAGTCTTTGCTTTCTAGCTGCTTAAGTTTCCTTATGTTTCTTGTTGAGAATGTTTTAAAGAATAGTAGTAATTTATGTCAGTCCATTGGTTTACAGTCTCTACCAGCATACACCTTTAACGGGATATACAGGTTGGTGATCTAGTAAGTGTTAAAGTGCTTTTTCCCCTTTCCTCTGTTTGATTCAGGTGTCTTGAGACCAGCACAAAGTAAGTCTGCTTGACAGTGCTGCACCAATGTTTTTAAATATCCTGATGTGGCTTCAAACCACAGCATGAGAAAGTTAAGTTTTGCCTACGCATGTCTCGTTCCTGTGGTACGACAAGGAATGTTAATAACCCCCCACAGACATTCCTCACAGACAATACTAGCAACCCCCAACAGACATTTTTTATTTTATACTTTATTTAATGCACTAGCAGGAGTATTGGGTTCAGTGATATAAAGTCTTGATAACATTTTGAAATATCAGAGAATCCAAGTTTTCTTTTGATCAAGCGTGCTATGTGTTTTTCCTCTGAAGACTTGTCTGCTGCTGGTAGGAAGGTAAGCTGCAGCAAAAGAAATGCCTGTGGGATTTTCCAGTAGTGGTCCGACAAGGCTCTGCACCTCCATGCTGCCTTCCAGTGCAGCTGCCCAGTTTGAGGGCAGAGCTCTCTGCTTCTTGTCAGCCTGGGCTTGAGAGGGCACTTCAGTGGAAAAACACTCAAGTGAAGTACCTGCAGTGGTGCCTCTATTCTTGCACTTACAGCGTTCCATGTTCTCAGCTCTTGATGTTAACTATTTTCTAAGTTTTTGATTCCTTGCGAGCTGTGCTCTGTCTGTACTCTCAGGAAGAACTCTCTGAAAAGAGTGTTGTCTCTCTTGAGAAACATACAAAGAAGAAAAAAAACAACCCCAACTGTTTTGTTAAAATAGGATAAGGAAAAGTAGAATCAATATTAACACTTCTTAAAAACTAAATGTGAGTGAAAAACAGGCAGATTGTGTTTTACTTTCTGTGTAAACCTTTGTCTGTGTAGTTGCTGGAGCTCTGGGTGTCAGAGCGTGTGGCCTTGAGCCTAGTCCTGGGGAGTGCCAGATGCTTCTTTGTCTTACAGGAGCAACATGGCATAGTGGATCGGGCACTGCTTGCGTGGGTAGGTTCTGCCTTTTTTTTTGTGCCCAGTGAGTTGTTGTGACAAGTTGTAAGATGGGAATACCGTCATCCACTTCTTAAAGCTGTTTGAGTCATCTTAGTGCCTCTGTAAGCATCAGTACTGCTTTCTTGCTTGCTATTACTGATTAATATGAGAGCTATGGGGCATGCTGCACAAATTCCAGAGTTTGCCATAGTGCTTTTATGTGTGGGACATAAAATATTGCTCATTTTTCCCTCAATATAGGAGTTTTTCCAAAGTAAAAGTGGAACATCTGCTATTGACAGATTCAGTATGTGATTTTGTCAGTTAAGCAAGAGTTGAGACCAGTGTTGGAGTGAAACACTCTTATTATATAGTGACCTAGAAATTATACTTACCATTTTAACTATTGTAATTCTTTTTTGTGCTCTTTTTTGGGGGGAAGAGAACTTGCTAATGAGTATTTGTTAGCAGTCTTCTGCTACAGGAAATCTTTCAGTGTATAAACATTTCCTTTGTTAGATTTTTTTTTTCTGTACTAGTATAGAGCCCTTCTCTCCAAGGAGAAGTTTTATTTGCAGAGAAAAATAAAGCAAAGGTTACTAATTTCAATTTTTTTGTGTTTTCGTTTTTTTGGGTAGCTTTTGATAGTGTCTCTTAAATGTCTAATTGAGGCACTACCACTTGAGGTAGAATTTATAGAAAGCCTAAACAACTTTTCATCTTTTGGGAATGCCTGCAGTAGGAACAGCTGAGCAGGAGCAGTGGGACTGCGTATTTGAAGTAGATGAAATAGGTAGTTCAGAGCTTGGCTTTTATTAGGAAGAACGTGAGAGTTCTGAATACTTATATTTCTGATTTCATAAGTCCAACGGTCTGTATCTTCCTCATAGTTATTCTGCTTCTGCATAATCTGTGTGTAGCACGGGGAAGTCTAGTGTCATACACCCAGCATCCTGCATCCAGCATCATATACGTGGACTCCACCATTCTGTCCCTCTACTAGACGTTATAGTGCTGGTTACCTTTTCCAGTCAGATCAGCTTAAGTCTTCATCTTCAGTTCAATTTCTTTTAAATTCTCAAAGTCCATTTTACTCTGAACTGTATCAAAAGCAGCAAAGAGTCTGAGTTTACATGTTTGCAGCTACTTCTGTCTTTCAAAGGATAAAACAAATCTAGAGAAATGTGGAAAGAGGATAACATTAAGGAAGTCAAAACATGTCTGGAGGCTGCCTGTGATACCAGCGAGCTCATTAGTACTGTTTTGTTTTAAATCTGGCTTGATGCCTTTTAATCTTCTTGTTTGAGATAGTGAAATTCCTTTTGGATATATAGGTGATTGCATTTTTTTGGACAAAGTCAGGAACATCTGTTTATATCTTGTAAAGCCTCCCGTGTTGTTCTTCCTAGCAGTTCTCTGCACCCTCTTGTTTGGTTAATGCTTTGCCATCTGTTAACTTGATGATATTGTAATGAGGAGGGAGTTTATTGGTGAGTCTCTGACAGTATTAAAACATTGGTTTTGTATCCCTTTTCTTCCTTCAGCTCTACATGCTCTGCTGATGTATTTCTATTCATCTGCTTTAATTTTTGCCAAGGTTTCTTATTTGTATGCCGTCCCACTGAAGCTTTTACTGTGCTTTAAACTCATTCTAGCAAGGCCTGAAAAATGAGTTGTTGGTGGTGTAGAGCTTCAATTGCTGAAGACTACGCTCGTCCAATTTACTGCTTCTGCATGTATTTCCCCTCATGTCAGTGAGGAAAAATGCGACGTAACTCATGCAATGGCTTGCTGGCAGTAAGTGCGTACATTCCATAGTGCCATGTACAGGCACTGTGTGCAGGCTGCTGTAAGTATTTACTTTGCTTAGTAGAGACTTTGCTCAAGACAAAGTGAATTTGCCATAAAGTGGTGTTTTATATCTTTACTCTGAATGTGAAAGTTAAGGTTGAATAGAGGAAGCAATACTATTGTAGCCCTGTAAAGCAGAAAGATTTACTGTGAAGTGTGACAGTTTTCTGTATCACTGCATCAAGAATCTTCCTCTTCTGATTTTGTGATTTGAGCTTGGACTGTTTTTTCATGCAGTTTAGGCAATAATACTTGTAGGACCTTTTAAGAGAGCACTGTACCTTGAACATTATTGTGTAGAAACCCTTTTGCTTTACCCTTTTCCATGAATAGTGTCTTTAGTATTTGCCTATTCTGTTATTGTTACAACTATATTGATTCTTACTTTTAATTACTGCTTGTAAGAACATCACTTTCTGGTAACGGCCAGGAGCTGTGGATCTGAAAGACAGTAAGTAGTGGACAAGACTTGTGGATCTGTATTTTAATTGCAGGAGATAGTCTTTAGTTTGGCATGTCTGGCTTTGTGTCAGTACTTGCTGTCTTCCTCTCTGACATACTGAGAGAGCCTCAAAATGGTTGTTGGCTTTCATTTAGAAATTACTACTGATCCTTTAAAATGTATTAATGCTTTTTTTTTTTTTTTTTTTTGCTAAAGCCAGATTCAGTGCTTAGAAATTGCAGATGGTTCTGATTATTTGGCCCTTATATATGTTCATTGATAGCACGTGTGGTCAGACAGCCTGGAGTACTGCTTTGTTGTCTGTGCCGTGTGGTATTAACTCACTATTCCCTTTTGCAGGAGAACGGTTACCTCACATTGGAGCTTATGTTAGGATACTACTATTGCTTTCTTTTCTGTGTAACAGTGCAGTAAGGCATCCTTCCTTCTTCAAAACACATCAAGGCCAGATGTGCAGACTTACAGAATTCTGTAAAACCGTTCAAATCTCAATATTGAAGTTTTGTTATAAGTTGTGTAGCTGTAAAGCAACAGAAATAAATAACTGTTTTTTGTAATGTATAAGTGAACATAAAACCTGTAATACTTGCAGGTGTACTGATGGTTCTTATGTGTCTGCCTATTCTGACAAGCTGATCACAAGAGAACTTAGCTAACGGGGAGCTCCGAATGATCCCAGGTGGATGACAGGACAAGCTTAAGGCAAAGAATTAGTACAGCGTGAAAGAGAAAACATAGCTGGCAGTTACAATTTGAACTGCTTCTGCTAGTAGATGAAAATGGTGCAACTGCCATTTCTGCATTGTTATTGAGGTAAACGTTCAATAAAGTATTTTCATTCTGTATTTGAGAAAAACAAAAAATATGTGAAGACAGCCCAATGGAGGGACCTTGCAATTCAGTGGACTGTTTCTTAGAGTGAATGTCTGTTATCGGACTAGTGCAGAACTGGCTGATGCAGCGAACGGTGTGGTTCCTTGGTGTTAGCAGGGCGCACAAAGCCAAGGCTTTTTGATTAATCTGTGTTGCAGGAAGGGAGGAATCCTATGCAACTTTTAGAGGAGGTGATGCAGTCAACTTGCCATGCTTCAGGAAGCTTGGGACCTCCTGCTGTTGACTTGCTTTGCTAAAGGTGGTCAGGTCATTTCTGAGTTGTATATATGTACATGTCTCTTTGAGTGTGTGTCTATAATAATTTTGTAACAAAATGTAGAATGTGTAGAAAATGTTTTGAAATTAGTCCCAACTAGAATTTCTCAAATTTTTGTATTGAACATACCATTAAGAATATTTTTTCCAAGAGGAATAGTTTTACATTCTAGGCTATGCAGTAAAAAAAGTAATCTTGTATTAGGAACTCCAACTGAAATGCTGAAGAAGAGCTAAATTGGACTAAATTTTAGGAAAAGCCGAGTTTTGTTTTAGAGTTGATCTACTGTAAAAACTGAAAACTGAAAATCTGTCCTAGAAATATTAAAAAATGCAAATACAAAAAGACTAGTAGGAAGAAGTTATATATATTGAAGATTGTCTGGAAGAACATTTAGATGCAAATGAAAGCATATACATATGAATGTATATCAGCAATTAGGTTGCAAATATATTAGCAGTTGGCTTAGATGCGTTTCTTTCAGGATTAGCTATCAGCTGTTATAAATTCTGTTCACAGTTTTTGTTTGGCATTTGTGATTTAGATCCATCTCATTTGTACTTCTCTTTTGAATGCAGTTCTGAAAACGAGAACACTCTTTTATCGTGCTGGTATTATGATGCTATTGCTCCAGAGTCCTTCAGAATACAAAGAAATGTCGCTTAATGGAATTCTTACAGTAATGTCAAGTTTGTACAAATCTCTTAAGATTTGCTGTTATGAATTCTTGTGCAAAGTAATGAACAGCAGCTTTAAAATGCTTTTAGACAATGAGACCAAGTTTTTATTGGGTTTAAAGTGGAAACACAACATGGTTAATAAAATATTGCAAAAAAAAAAAAAAGGTTTGAATTTTTTCAAACTGTATAAAAGTCTCAGAATGTATTTTTTTTTGTGTGTGTGTGTGTATTTATAGACTGTCTGAGCTGTTCATCTTACTGCGGGATAAACAGAGGAGTCAGTATTGCATTCCAGTTTGAAGGATCGCATCAAAGTGGAGCCAGTTGTAGTACTGTGGTCTATCAAAGTTGGTGGCCAAAAGTGCACTGACATGATTAGCTTGTGATTTGGTGAAGCATCTTGGTTTTTAAACATGCCATCGTGTACCATTGTGGATTTAGTTAAACCAAATGTAAAAGTTTATTCTAAACTTGGAAGTTTTCACTAAACTGGTCAACTGCCTGGGATTACTTGTTACTAGTTTTTAATACTACGCTCCCTTCCTCTTTTGTTGATGGTTTTCATGTTTGGTCAATGTGTAAGAGAAATGAGGTATAGCTAATGTGAGGCATTACTTTACTGTCTGACTTAACATTTCACACTGTATTTTTATAGTGAAAGTATTGCTGCTGCTCTTTCTCTTTTTGCCGTTGCTACCTCAGTAGAATTTTGTTTATTATAAAGTTGTCACTTGTTATTGAAAAGTTGAAAGGTGAATCTTCAGTATTTGGTTCTTTAATAAAACCTTAGCTGTTAAAATGAAACAGTGAATCAGAATCTGAATCTTCTCTTTAAAATGTAGCTTCACATCTCCAGGCCATCTTCAGCATTTCCCAATTGCTATGAAAATCTTGGCAGTAAGAAACCAAGTAGGCGAACTAGATTAAGTAGAATAATATGGAAGAGGAAGGAGTTGCGTAGGAAGCGTCACCAGAATGTAAATAGCTTTGATGCTTAACCCAAAATAACTCAACCTTTTTCACTGAACTGGAAATTGTGGTGTGTTACAAGTGGTGAACTAGAGACAGTCCCTTGTGTAAGGGATCCTTTGGTGACAAAAAATGAGGACTGTGTTCTTTCTAATGGTCATAAACTTGGAGATGCCAGATTTTTGCCTAGCCACTTGGGCATATGTACTTGGGCACGTGTACTTGGGCATGATGCTGTTTCAGGGAGTTGCTTGTTTCCATTATAAAATAAAATGATGGCTCCTACTGTTCTGGAAGCTAATTGTTGACATTTCTAACAAACACTGGTATTTGCCTGGCTGGAGTTCTAAAATTATAGAGAAAGAATATTGAGTCTTTTTAGGGCTGAAGTGCATTATTCTCTGTAGGTTTTTGCTAATTTATGTTGCCAGGGAATCTAAAAACTTTTGCACATTTTTTTTCCCCTAAAAAAGACTGTAAAAAATTAGGCCATTGCTTCTCTTCACATCTGTTTACAAAAGTTTGGGGGTTTTTAATAGGTAAGGAGAGACATGATTCAATAATATCTGGGATCATATCTTCCACTTGGGTAATCCTTCTAATTAATTTATGACTTGCTGTGGGGTTTTTTGCATGTAGTCTCTGCAGTGATTAATCAGAATTTTGAAACTGGCAGCCCATAGCAGTGTTACAAAAGACAAAGCCAAACCTAAAAATTGTAACCAATTAACTTAATCTACCTGCCTGAGAGTAATTTGTAGAGAGAAGTACTCCTTATCTCTGTGAGGTATCAGATATACTTGAAATTGTCATAACTGAGTAACTTCTGATTTTCATGATACCAGTGAGCATTCTGTGGAAGATACCGTTCCCTGTGCCAATGATGGTCAGTGCTAGACTTTAGCCTATTTTGCATTTAAATTGGATTAAAATGAATACTGAGCCCTGTATCTGCTAAGGAACTTTGCACAGGTACTTTTTGTAGTAACTACGATGTTGGAACATAATGGTCTTTTCATAGATCTCCACTAAACTGGGAAGAATATTGAAGAGACTGGAGAGAATATGGGAAGACCTCAATGAGGATCATCTTTGCTCCTCTTTTTCCCTACCTTTTATTTTGCCTTCTGTACTGCTTTCCTGTATGTAACAGCACAGAATTTTTCTACTCTAATGTAGACTTCCATGTGCGCTTTTCCCTTTCACCTGTACGGTTCTGCAACAGGGTAGGTCTTTGCAGAAATCTTCCCGGTGGGAGAGGTGGCTTCATCACTGAAGCATCATGGCTTCTGTGGAAAGGGTAGGGGATGGTAGTTTGTGAGAAGTATGTGTGAATTTATTTTACCATCTAGTCAGAGGTGCTAAATGGCAGAAGAAAAGGAGTGAGGCCGAGCCTTGAGTGCTTCAGAGGGGAGCTGAGAAGTCTGGCTCTCTACTTCATACTGAAAGTCTTGCCAACTTCTGAGCAAGGTAGCAAGAACAAGACCAGCCAGGAGGTACACATCTGGGGAACGTGGCAGCTTGTCATTAGGTGTGATGGAATCAAAAGTATCTGGAAGATGACCTAGTTTAAGAACAGAGAGAGGATGGAGGATTGTGGGACTGTTTTCTTTCTCTCAAAATAGAGAAAAAAATCCTCCACCACCAAAGGATGGTGAGCTGCTTTTGTTCCTCAAAAGAGTGATAGTGTACATAAGAAGAGATGTTGGACGGATTACAGCTGGAATGGAATCAATAATGGATTAATATTAACCATAACTAAAGAATTAAATTATCAGCAGTGTGCTGAAGGCCACACAATTACAGGTGGCAACAACATCAACAACAAAAAGTAGTTGAAAAACAGCTTGTGAAGAGGCACAAGTTTTCTTATTGGAGTGTTGGAAAATGAGACCTACTCTTAATTGAACTGCATTAAATGAAGTGAATAAGTCCAGCACATTTGTGGCCATACTTTAAATAAATATTTACTTTACAAGAAACAATTATTCGGTACGAACAATGCAGGTAGTTGTCAGTGGTGCTTTGGAGGTATCGCTTTCAAGAGCATATGTTACCATAAATTACTGTTGGCCATAAATTGTCTGGTTTTACAGTTGGGATTCTTCTGATACCAGATGAATTGGTTGAAACTGTAAAAGAGAACAAAACCAAAAAGTGCTAAATCTGTTTGTGATGTTTCTGGAATATTAAAGTGCTTGAATGTGTGAGAAATGAAAGAGGGGAAAAAGAGATGCCTGTAGGAGAAACAGTATGCAAAAGTTGGATGTAAGGGAACTATGAAAATGTAGAAAGATAAGATCATATAGTGTGGGGTTTTTTAAATTATAAGTGAAATTAGCCAGGGTGAGAAGATAAATGATAATTGCTTTGAAATCTCCAGCAGTGATGGGGAGAGTCCACAGAAGGAGTGTTGCAAAAGGGAACATACAGTGGGATATTTTTGTGTTATTTCTGAGTGGTACTTTCGCAGATAAATACACTTAAAATCTGTGATTTACTGCTTGAGAACACCATAAATGTTTTCATGTTGTCGTTCATGTCTCGGCCCAGTACTGTTCAGATCATAAAGGAATGTAAAATGAAAAAGGAGTGCACAGGATTGAAAAAATGATGTAAATTGGAGCTGTAGCCACCTGGTACTGCAGCCAGGTGCAGCACATGAGCACCTCCTAAAGGTGCTGAGCTGTTTGTCCCACTGCTTCTGCTGTTCGTCATTGCAAGGGTTAGAAATGTTCTTTGGTCTCTAGCATAATTTATTCTTGCCTCCATTGGTCTTGTGCTCTTGTAGTCTAACATGTAAACAGCTGAAGGTTCCATCCTGTGCACACCTCTTGGTCTCCCGCTGTCTCTGAGGAAGCAAAATGCACAGGATCCTCCAAACTCCATCTCTTTTGGACACTTTTTTTTTTCCCCTCCTGTTTTCTTTATTCTGTAGAAGGATGTAAACTGGGTGGGGTTGGGTTTTTTTTTCTTTTTTTCTTCTGAGATTGCATTTTCAGAATTACACTGATTATATTTGTTTCAGTTTGGGGAGGGATAGAGATTGTAATCAGAGTCTAAAGTCCCGTGACTAACTGGCCGCTACCATGAAGTGAAGGAATGAGGAACGGTATAGCCACTGGTACGGGGGCTGGTGGAGGAGCCCTGGAACGCTGATCTGTGCCAGGGTCTGCCCTGATTGACTGCAAGCAGATCTTTCACAGGACTTCTGCATTCTTCTGGCATTTAGAAAAAAGCCTCTGGTTCAGTATCAGGAGAAAAAAGCAGAAGTGATCTAATTTTAGACATGGCTGTGTAAAGTTGCACACCCTATTGGATTAGGGGAATGGATCTCTTGGTGTCCAGATGAATAGAGGCAGCAGAGCCCATGTCTTAATAGCCCCCAGCCTGCTTCGTCTTCAGAGTGGTTATCGGGGTAGAAAATTAATGTTCTGTTCATTCTTTGAATATAATACAAGGCAAACTGGTCTTTTGCTATTTCCACATCCTTCCAATGTCTGGCGAGTTGGAAAGTTGTATACAAACTGTCTTGTGTGGAGTGAATGAGGAAAAAACTCCTTTAACTCAGGAGGAGACCATGAAATCTAAGTATCAAGCATGGACTAGATTAAAACACACTGATTTTTGTAACTGTGGCAACTTTCTGTGTAATCTCCTATTTTGACAAATAGAGCCAAGGATAAGATTATGAAAACATTCCTTATATCTGATTCTGTTGTGATAGTAGAGGACATTATTTCTTTGTCTGTGGCCTTATTAAATATAACAGTAAAGCTAAACCCAAATGTTTCTTTTTGTTGTTTTCCAAAGGATTCATCCCCCTGAATTCTTCAAGAAAAAATATGCTGTGGATGAAGTCCACTATGTGAGTGAGGTGAGTTGTCTGTGTCTCTGAATATTTTTCTGTGAATACAAAATCAATATGTGGCAGTGATTTTGCTTAATATTATTCCTCTGCTTACAGGATGTCTCCTGACTTGGTGGAACCTTCCCCCAACTCCCCAGTTACTGGAAAGTGTCCTTCATTCTTATAAAGCATTTGTAGTTGTTTTGGTTTTTTTTGTAAAGGCTGCTGTTTTGAGCTTTGAGCATCCACAACAAGCTGGAAAGACAATCCAAAGACTGTCTCATAAACACGTTCTGTGCATCATGAGACGTGTCAGTCTGTCTTTATCCAACAGAAGCATGTTGCTAAATACAGTTTTTTGCAATGCCTTGTTGATTTGAGGAGATTGCTGTCAGAGAAGTTGCATGTCCTAGCTCTGACTTGGGAGTCTACATTTATTTTATGTTTCCAAAGAGATATGAGCAAAGTCTACCTGCCTTACTCTTAGTTTATGTTGAATCATTCTAATATTTGAATAAGCAAGTATGTTCATATTTTTAAAAGCAAGTGTGACTTGCTTAGTTAGGTTTCTCATTTCATTTCTGAGCAGATGTCTGCACCTGGCCAGTTATCTTTTCTTTGGTGGGAAGGCTCAGCAGGGTGAGGGCAGTATTCCTGCCAAGGTCTGTGGGTGATTTTCATGGAGAAGAGCTTGAAAAGGAAGGCTCTGGTACTTCTGTCCCTGCAGAGCACTAACTCTGACTCACTAGACCAAAAAATTTGCTCTCATCAGCTGTGAGGATATTTCATTTCATTTTCATAGTGAGTCCAGCTATGAAGTGAAGTTTGATCCTGTATTTCAATAGCTGAGGGTGGAAGAAGCTGTGGAGAGGTTGCTTTTTGACGAGTGTGAGTTGGGGATGTGTAGAGTGCAGGCGCTCCAGTGCTCATCTGTCAGATGGTGAAAATTGCAAATGGAAAATACATGTTTTATTGTGTCATCTTAGATTTTTGGTTTGTTTTCCATCTACAAATACATTTATTGCAGTTCTGTTTTCTGCTTCCTTATTGCTTAACCTTATTGCTTAAAAAACTCATCAATGGGAAAAAGAGCTCTTTATGTGAACCACTAACTTGTCCCAACATAAAGGCTGTTTTCCACCTGGACTCCATGTATTGAAAAAAAAACAACTGTGGAAGCGTGCAACGAAACTGTTAATCTTTCAAAGGTTCTTTCTGTAACTTTTGCCTGGTTTGTCAAGGAATTGTAAGGAATTATCCTTATTTACAGGATAGGGGATAGGTCTTTGTCAGCAAATGACCAACCTGTGTAAGTGTGTAATCCTGATATTTCATGGGGAGGGAAAAAAGGTGATATGGAATTAGTATTTTTATACCTCACTGTCATATACTTTCTTTCATTAATTTTAGTAGTGTGCTGTTTAAGCTGGTTTAATGTTGGTAGGACTATGCTCCATCATCTGTTCATTGCCTCAAGGAATGTGTAATTCAGTGCCCACCTCTCTGTACCTGCTCTGAAAGCCCAGTTGCCTGCAAGCCCAATGATTTTGTTCTCAGTTTGTACATTTGAAAGATACTGAAGGAGCCTAATAGAAGTATTAATCAACAGAAGATGACTCAGTAAGAATAACAGTAAATATTCATTGCTAAGTATTTAGCACATTGTAACATAATAATATTAATGCATGTGTGTTCTATATGCAGTACTGCATTGAGGATACAGAGTACCCTGTTACTCCTTATTTCTGTGCGACATCACAGCTTTTTGGCTCCTATTTCCTCTTGTCTTCCAAATGACGGCAATAGGCTTAAGTTATAGTTGGTATTTATGTCTTTAAAGGACACTGACAAGCACTGCGTTTCTGTCTAAGTGTTTTGTGATCTACTGAGTGTTGTTGCAAGTATCAGGTAATACTGCAATATCTTGAAGATATCAGAGGAGCATTTTTTGTCTTTGCAGCTTGTTTACTTTGTGTACAGCAAATGTTGCTGAAATTTGTATCAGTGTGATCATGAGAAAGAAAAAAGAAAAAATAATGCCAATCTACAACTTCTTTTTAGATATCCAGTGTCTTGGCTTCGAAGAAACCTGCTGTGCTCCTTACTTTGGTGAGTCATTGTTCTGAAGAATAACTACCAATTTTCTTCAATAAGGAGATCAGCTTATTCAGGATTACTTTGCACTGGCTTTCCCTGTCTTTTCCTCCCCATGTTTGCCAAATTTGAGGCCACCTGTGTACAGTCATCTAGTTGACTTTCTGGTTCTTCCATCATCTCAAGATCTGTAACCTCTGGCCTTCCCATCCATATTCTCTCTGCCAAAAGCTTTATCAATTTTCTGGTAAAACAGGACAAGAGCCTATCTAACATTGACTGCGCTGTCCTCCAGCCTATGTACAATGACTCCAAACTCCATTTTTCTCTTCTACTCTCTGGTCATGTCATGGGCATGTTTGGGCATTTCTGCAGGAATCGCACAAGGATTCAGAGAATACTTTCTTTGCGTTGAGTGGGTTGGTAAAATCTTGTGATATCACGTCTGCCACATATTTTAAACGGTGCTTGCTTATTTCACTGAGCTTTTCCTTATACATACACACACACACAGAAAGGGAATATTTGACCATCTTGTCCTTCTTACCATTGATCAACATCAAGTTGCTGATTAGTTGTCTTTCTGAGTATCCCGTTGTAATTCTGAATTTTCACCTAATTCCTGGATGAGCGGATGGAGATGTGATGCTTTCACATTCCTCCCTGCTGCCATGAAGAAGTATGCAGAGAAGGGAAGGGCACTTCTCTTTCCATTGTCTGAATGGAAACATGGTCCTCTCCTCCTGTGGTCTCATTCCAGACACAGAACTGTAACACTGCTCCACAGGGTTTCCCAGGCACATGTCAGAAGTGTTCATCTGCTGTGCAGCAGCCAGAATACTCTTGTGTATGCTACTTGCATGAATGGAAAGCTGTAGGGGAGCAGCATGCAAATTTAAATAGTAAGCATTGCTGAGGCAGTGCATAATAATTTATTTTTAAATTAAATTACTTCAGAAGCAACCTTACCCATTTGTTATTCTCTTGCCCCTTATTGTTATATATGTCTCCTAGCTCCCTCTCAAGACATACAGGAATTAGAAATCAAAGGTTGCCGTTTTCCTAAGCAGCACATCTTAACCTGAGTTCTACGCTGGTCTCCTGTGAAACAAATAACTTCTTATATTGGTCTGCATTTGAACAAACAGTCTGGGGTTTTTTATTTATACTGATTCAAGTAAACTTACATGTAAGTTTTCCTAAATGTGTACTGCAGTCAGGTTCTCCCCATTATTTAAATTTTCAATACTTGTGTTTGGCTCAGAGTCATGGTCCTTTTAATCTTTTCCCTCCCAGCGCGGTGTTAATACTGATAGCGGCAATGTCTCCAAAGAAGCTTCATTTGAGGGAATCAGCCAGTAAGTTACAAAGCTTTTTTTGTGCATTAATTGTTGCATGGTTATGTTGAACTTATTTTATATTTCACACTAAATGATGTTTTTTTTACAAATGACCAGGATTTTGAATGGCAGATCAAATATATTGGTGTTTCTTTGAAAATAAATTTTTTGAGATGTTTCTAATGACTTGAAATACAATGGTAGCTTTTTGGTAATCTCTTTTGTATGTAAGGACATCCAATATTTCCCTTTCTCTGTGTTTGCTTTAAGTATCTGAAACCAAACAGATTCAGCCCGTTACCTCCTTTTCCACTGCTGGGGTTGGAATGTTTGGTTTTCAGATTTCAGAAAAATGAATCTTTAAGAGTAGCTTCTTTCTCTTGCTGACTTCCTTGTACAGTATTAGGGTAGATATTAGGGATTCTGATATGCACGATCTTCTGAAAAGATGTCGCGTTACAGGTGTAAAATAAAAGATGGCCTTTCTGCTTAGATGTGATCTTTTAATCCCTTGATGTTCTCTTTTATGAAGTTTGGCTACAAGTGGGGTGAAAATGTCATTCTGCACACAGTATTTTGAAAAGGCAGTAAATAAAAATACATCACAGCCTGCTCTGTGAAGTGAGAATGATGGCCTCAATTTTGAATGAAATACAACTCTCTATTCTGTTATGATATCCTAAAATGAGATAATTTTCCATTTTAGCTCAAGTGTATGGCAAAAAATAAACAAAGCCTCCCATTAACAAGCCTGTTAAAATAAACAGTCATGCTGAGATGTTGACTAAGTGGCCTTTTTTTATGATCCTTGACTCCCAGCCACCCTACTGTATTATTCTCTATCCATCTCTGTTGACAACATATTAATTATGATGATTGTAATGCACAGAATTTGCTGCAAGTCTGGGCACTCGTGTGTAGTCTGAGAGCATGCTTTCTGCTGGGATCACCTTTTCCCTGTGTCATGTTGTCCTGGGTCCAGCTGGGATAGGGTTAATTCTTCGCAGAAGCTGGGAGTTGGGCATAGCTGGATATTCGATACCATGCTGATGTCATGCCTGGGATATAAGGGGAAGCTAGCCGGGAGAGGGGTCTCTTTTGTGAAGCTCGTGGTGGTGAGGATTTCATTGTATCAGTGTTTCCATTGTATTCTGTATTTTGCCTTATTGTCATATTTTCCTTTCTTTTGTTTTCCTCGTGTGGTATTATTAAAAATCTGTCGTTATCTCAACTCACGAAGTTCCACTTTTTCTTATCCTTCCCCATCTTACTGGGAGGGGAGTGGGGGGGGGAGGCGGTGTTGCGACCACGTGGTGGTGGTGGTCCTGACACCAAGACACATGTGAACTGAAATCTGGAATCTGGTTCCATAATTACTTTGTTCTCCCATCTACAACCTAAATGGAAACTTAATGATTCTGTCAGGGATATTGGGGACCAAGGTGGCAGACATTTAGATATCTTTTGCTGCCTAGTGAGTTAAATATAAAATATTCCAGAATATAAGCAAGCCATTTTTAATGAATTTAGTGCCCTCTCTGCTGTTACAGAAGTATGATGTTTCATTGCTTTGACCAAGTAGATACTCAGTTATCTTACGCTCTACGGGTACAGGTGGATTCCAAAAATCTTTGTGGAGCAGTACCTCCAGTTTTATCTGAGACCCCTCCACATGAAGTATAAACAGTTTAACTCTGTCAGTAGTTTGTTATGGAAACGATATAGAAAGGTCTGTTTGAAGTACTAAAAAGCCTTTTCCCCCCTAAATTTCACTAAACACTAAAGATTAATTAGTAACACATTCTATTACTAGTCAACAGTAAGGTAGGAAGACACTCCATTTAGCACTTGATTTGAGATTTTAATGGCATGTCTACTGCAACACTTAAAGGGATTAATGATATTTTTTCGCTGGCTTCCTGGTTTGCAGTAAACATGTTGTTCCTGTGCTCTGGGAGGAATGCTTCTCCATTCTTTAGGGGTGATTTCCAGCTGTTTAGCAGATACTTCTCTCTTTTGAGACCTGGGATATGCTCATCCCTTTCCACCCCTAGGCACCGAGTTGTTCATTTTGCTGCCTTTGACAGAGCTGGTTGGTGTTTTCCCATCCCACAGTCACAGTATGGAAGAGCACACATCATATTTGTTGTTGGGTATGCTGAACATCAACTCCCCTCTTCTGACAGATATCATGCACTCAAGCCACTCGTAACTCCAGCCTTCCCTTGATCTCCCAAACTCCTGCGTTTGTGTTCTCCAGGGCTCTCACATCTCTTGTGAGAGCATGCTCGGTCTATGTGCCAGCAGCAGGCACATGGAGAATGAATGCTGCTGATTGCAGATGTGGAGGAGGAGGGGGAGCTTCCTTTTAAACTCTGCTCTCCTCATATTTTTGCAGTTGTATATATAGATCAGACCCAAACCAATTTCAACATTCTTGCTTTCCTGCTTCTCCACCTCTTCTCTATCAAATGTTTATAGAAACGCATATATTTCAGATGTAGAGGACTAAAAGCATGGAGTTTGTACCAAGCAACATGTTCCTTGAAACCCCCCTCCATTCCGTTGGCCTGTGACTGCACCTTGTCGGCTCTCTCCGCTGTTGTCCGTTTGGCTGGGCTCTGCCCTTGCTGGGATAATAAAAAATGTTTTTACAAATACATTAACAACAAAAGCAGAGCTTTGGAGAATTTCCATCCCTTGTTGGATGCAGGAGGGAACATTGTCACCAAGGATGAGGAAAAGGCTGAGGTGCTTAATGCCTTCTTTGCCTCAGTCTTCAATAGTCAGACGAGGTTATCCTTGAGGTATTCAACTCCCTGAGCTGCCAGACAGGGACAAAGAGCAGAATAACCTT
>NW_010108965.1:0-12015 GCF_000699245.1 Pterocles gutturalis
AATTTATTATTAAGAGTATTTTTTTAAAGCTTGCAGAAGTTTAATTAAAGTTACAACAGGCTCCGAGAGTGAAAAGTACACATACAGAACACCTTCATATATCAAACTGAAGTCACAATCACTTCAGTGAATGTTAATGTATAAGCAATTCTGTTTGTCTAGAAGTGCAAATAAACAGTTACACACACACTCAAAGAGGATGAAAAATCATGGAGAAAATGAAAGTCTACATAGGCAAGGTAGTGGAGATCAGAAACAAAGATCTCTCTCTAGCCTGATGGTACCCCTCCTAAGCAATAGTAGGAAGAGTCCTTTGTTGCTAGACCAAAAGCCTAGCTGCACACATGGCTGCAATGTTGGTTTGGTTGAGCAGACAGGTACTTCCACCAGGTGAAGGCCTGTAGTGCTCGTGGCAGCCTGATTCTCCTTGGCCTCCTAACATAGGAATGATGGTACCGAGATGGACAGCATAGCTGCAGTTCTCTCATCCTCTCCATGCACCCTCAGGGAGAAGGGGAGAAGGCTCTTGGGTTTCCAGAGATCAAAAGCAGATGTTAAATGACAGCTAGGAATGTGTGACGAGGGCCCAGCTACCTTCACCCATCTCCTGGGTCAAGTGGGCACAGAACTCGCTAATCCCATTCAGACCAAAAGATCTTGCTTGGCACCTTCCAGTTGTCAGGGATGTTTTGGAACAGCTCACATATTCAATGACTAAGTTGCTGCAACAGTCTGAGTGTCATTTGGGGGCTGGTGCAAATCTGGCCTCAGATCATGCTAAGGCTCACTCTGACACAGCATATATTAATAGAGTCTGGTTTATGCTGGTTTTAAATTAACCTCCCACCTGTGTGTTCTCACTATGGAATGGTCACACCCTGCTAGCAGTACAGCTCAGGAAAGTTTATTATCCTAGCGGATTAGTCCACAAATATCGCTAAATGTATGTTAACTCCAACTGAAAGACAAAGCCAGACATTGTCCTTGGACACGCACAGATGTGTGATAGTTGCACTGCAAACTGTATAGATGTAAAGGCACATGTATTTAGCCACACAGTCTGCTAAAATCTTTTAAAAGCAATGTTCTTTTGGATTAAACTGACACCTGAGCAAGTAAGCAGCTGTATTTTGCTGAGGCATTCAGTGAAGAGTAAGGGAGAGTGAAGCATATGTCTCAGTGAACTGCATGCAGCTGTTTCTTTCCTGGTTTAACATTCAGTACAAACACACAGGGGAAGTTGCTCAAAACCTTCATCTCTTCATGTTTACTACTTAAGACATACACTCTTGATACCATAGCCTTCTGCAGGACTTTCTTGTTCAGTCTTGCTTCAAACTCACAAGGCTGAGGGTAAAAATATTTACTCAGGATCTGCACACAAGAATTTCTCCCTGAAAAGCTTGTCACAATATCTGCAGCAGAGGTAACTCAACGGTGGATCACACAGCTTTGCTACACAGACATCATTGGTTATGTTAGAGGAAGATTTTTTTTCTTATGTTTAAAGGAAAAAATATAGTGACCTGTTTATGTAGCATCTTCTTTAGGCCTAAAAGTCTTTGTAATAATGAATGTTATGAAATTGTATCTGAATATTCATATACGCAAAGATGTGAAAGCCTTTTCTGTGTTAAGGCAAGTAGCATAAGAGTAAAGCATAGCCCAGGCTTGCTTAAAGTAAACTGGCACCAAAATTGTAGCATTTCTTTGTGTTAGGTATCAAGATATACCAAGATGACAGGAGAAAATGGATGAGCCTGGTGATGGCCAGCAAAGAGCATGCCCTGCACCAAGCCCTGGTTAGTATAGAACACTTTTGGGTTACTGATGTTACTGAAATGTTTTAAACAAACAAGATAAGAAATCTGCCCAATCTTGTTTTCAAGATTTTGATGAACATATGGAACATCCTGCTGGTGAGCAAGTGAGTCTCTAGTACGAATACTGCAAGTCTGCAATGCGTCAAGAATTGATCATATAAGTTTATATTCCTCATTACACTGCATAATGATTCTAGTGACCTAGTCGAGCTGGATCAACCTGGTGTCCCAAGGAAAAGAGGTAGTGAAAAGAGTATTTTCTTGCTTTCAGAAGTGTCGCTGCTGTTTGGTGTGGGGAGTTTGGGGTTTTTAGATTGTTGCTTAATTAACATACCATATATGCCTGATGTTGAATAGGAACTGCAAAGACCAGTTTGAGCACTAAGCCAAGTACATGTTACACAAACCTAATTTACATTAAATGCAGAAGGTCCAGCAATCCACTCATGTCCTGCCTGCACTGAGGACAAGAAAAAGGTGGCATCCAGGAAAAATAAACGGAAAAGGGTAGAGGAATTTCTTGGGAGAAACAGATATCCAACACCTGCCAATTCCCCTGAGCTGAAAGCATTTCTTGGATAAGGCTGGGAGATGAACAGTGTGGCTTGCTTTGTAATGTCTAGGAAGACTAGATCTAGAAAGAGCCATGGAAGTGTTATTGACAGATTTGCTCAGGCTGGAAAAGTCAGTGAAAACTGGAAAAGTTTGCCTTTTGGCTCTGCCTGGGCTGCAAAGCAGGGGATCAGTGGAGTTCTCAGCAGCTGACTTCAGTGAACTGGAGACACAGAAGCTTAGGTCCTGAGCAGTCTAGGAGCATGAGACCTCCTAGAAGACCAGCCTGGGAGAACTCTTCTGAATCCAGAAAGACACAAGAAACAGCAGTTTTAGTGGCTGCAGTGACAAAAAGATTTGGCACTGGTGAAGAATGACCACTGCTAGGGGCATCTCCCTAGCAAAGAACTGTGTTGGAAGCACTTGAGCTTTATACACAGTGATGAAGTCTCCAAGTACAGAGCAAGTTCACTAAGAGAATTAATAAAATAATAGGAATGGGACAAGTAAGATTTCCATAAGCATCACATTCCCATGGAGAGAATTTATATTGTTGAAAGCATTATCAAATCAACTTGGAGATCTCCCAAAGCCTGCATTCAGATACCCATGGTGCTCAAGATGGCACACACCGAGTGGAAATCCATGGTTTCTTTAGGAGTATCTTTTTTTTTTTTTTTCCACAATTCCACTTAGTGAAATCAAATTCAATCAAAGTAAGTTAAAATAACAAGGTTAAAATTCACAATTCACAAATTGCATGTTTTCGAAATAATGAAAATTTTAAGACTTCTCAGTCCTCAAGGATGCAGCTAGAATGATACCTATGAAAATTAAAGAACTTGCTATCTGTGTCAAACCCACATCATCTCCGAATAACCTGCTTATGCAGTATCAATCCAACAACATGTTATTTCATGCTGTTACAAGGCCAAAGTTACATTGAGCTTAAACAGAAGTGATTGTGTTTGTAATGTATTATTAGACAGAGCCCTTTCAAGGAGCCTGAGACATTTCAATGGAACCTGAGAACAAATTAACTGTGGTCAGCAAGGCTTTTGAACAGCAAAGCAAGACATCTGACAAAAAGCTTCAGATTTAACTACTACCTCTGAGAATTTCTGAGCATTACACAGAATACTTACCTTCTGACCTATTGTATCTTAAATAGAAGCAGAAACAAACCACACAGATGGATATTTACATGTTTGCAACAAAAAAGGGAACAGCTTGATAATCCCACATGTCAAACCAACCTTAAAAGAAATTTCTCTCTTATATACATTATTCACCTGTTGTCTTAACCTCTGATGTTTTACAAAGTGGTAGGGTGTCTTGGCTCTGCTGACAAGGTGTACTGACTAGAGTGGACACGAGACAGAGAAAAACTGCCACATTGTGTGTACAATTCAGTTTTCAAAAGCAATACACAGAAACCTCCAGTTCCCATCTCTGACAAGATAGAATAGTTTCCTTTCCTTCTTGATCTTGACTGAGAGGTCTTTTATGACAACAGTAGTTTCATGCCAAGATTAGGTAAATTGCTACAGAGAAACTCTAAGAGTTGCTGTGCATTGATAGGGCATTTGAGCACAATACTACTTGGGAGATTTACTTACCCTCCTTCCCCTTTCATATCAACAGAGCAACCAAGCACTCTGTAATCTTTTATAAGAGGTGAATTCAAAGGAAACCAAGTTTAGCCAACAGAGAAAAGCTAGGAAGCCCTTTATCTGACTTAATAGAATTTTCTCAGTTCCTGTAGCAAAGAAACAGAGTCTTTCCTGTGTCAGTAAGTATCCTACACTAAAATGAAACACTATGTTAACTTTTATAAAACCTTAGACTCTATAACCTGGTGCCTTGCATCCTGCACTTTGTCCTTCTGACTGAAGGACAGGCTGTACTGATACACAAAGATGATGAAGAAGTGAAAGAATTCCAGAACAAAATAATATTATGACATCTGACTCAGTATGTGAGATGAAAATACTTCTTAAAAGAAATAACAAGCAAAAAGAGCAAGAAGACTGTAAAATACAGATAAAGGAGAAGGAAAGTGGATTCTCATTGTAACCATATTTAGCTTGCAAAACTTGTACTGACACATGGAGTATATTGACTGGTTGCAGGGAAGCGTTAGCACCTAAACTAAGAATTTAAGACAGGCTTTTCTACCACATTGGATACTTCTTCTGTCCTTTTGCTTTTTATATTTAAGGTTTGTCTTGAGGATTCTGACATGGATTTTAAACAATTGCATAAGGAATGCTTGCTTCCGTTGTGCTTTACAGGGACCTTGATTGTAATCTAGATGGACTGCCTGGGCTATTTAGAGTAAGACAATTTCTTGGGGTAGCAAACTTCTCTTAAACTACATTTGATAGTGGATGGATGCTTATTTGCATTGCACCCATCAGATTCACTGCCTAAAGGCTGGTAAGAGGGTCCTGAAAAACCACACATTCAACTGTTGTCTAAAGCATCTGCATGTGGCAGCATTCATCCAAGGCAGAGGACCTGTAGGTCCGTTATAGGGCTGTAGGAATATTTTAGACATGGTAGAAAGGGAACAAGTATTTCACTGAAATGTGTTTGTGGTTTTAGAAATCCCTGCCACATTTCATAAACCTTTAAGAAATACGGCATTTATTTTACTTCCCATGGGATATCAGCTAACAGAACAATAAAACGTATAGATACGAACTGAAAACCCAACAGAACTCAGATTCCCTACAGATTTTCAGTATAATTACATTTTACAGTATTAACTCTGTATTCTTTGGGAAACATTTTTCTTGCAAGCATTTATCAGTTTGCTTTTCTGTTAAAAACTGAACAAAATTTTTTTCTTGGAAATTGAGCAGTTGGAACTTTGGAAAAAAAATCTACTTTTCCCTTATAGCTGTTCCCTAACAGATTAAAAGGAACAGGAAGAATGAAAGTGGTGAAGACTGGCATGGAGTAGAAAAAAACCCGAAAATTATGTAAAGCTCACCTCCTCGGAATGGCTGACCATAAGAATAATTAAAAAGAAGTTTATAATCTTACAGGAGATATGATGTTTGGAAAGAGCTGGGCAGCCAGCAGTTAGTAAGGAGTGACTACCTTTGGTTCTTCAGAAAGTCTGAAGATTTGAAGCTGTGTAATAGACATTGCAGCTACAGTCTGTCCAATACAATTCTCTCAACTCTGTTTTTACACACCATGACCTTAGTTCTACTGTGACGAATGCTCCCAAAGAGCTTAGAAGTCTTTTAAGAGAAAGATCAAAGACAAATTTCTTCCTCCTGGTTGTTGTAGCATTTATGTCCACTTCCAGTGCCTTCTTTCTTGCAAATGGGCAGCCCCTTGTGAAGTATTGTGCTCACATACTGACTTCTGCATAGACGTGAACTTTGAGTTTTCCTCTTCAATAACACTTCTGAGGGGACTGACTGTGAAATGGTAATTCCTAACCCAGAGACCACATGACTTTTTCTTGGAGTTTTCTATAAGTTCTTGTGTTAAAAAAGCAATATTTCACAAGGAAGGAAACAGTTTCAAAAACAAATGATTGTATGCTTCTGTTTGAGGAAAACATCTTCCAGTGGAAAAATAATTCAAGATCTTATACAATGAGAATACTCAAGACCATCTTACTCAAGGCTGCCATAGCTCTATCACCCTACTAAGGCTCAGCAAAGCGAAAGGAATATATAGTAAAGGAAACAGCAAGTGTTTCAGTCTGGTACTAGAGTCCTGCTGCAGGACTAGAGAGCACAGTCTTTTGGATTCCAGAATATCTCATGCTTCTGAAACACTGTTTATGCCACGACAAGGGTTCCCATCCTAAGCAAAGTCCTAGGCTTCCCACCTCACAGACTCTCCACTCTTGTTTCAGACCTCCTCGAAGCATTTCCCAGGTTTTTTTTCTACCTCTCAAGAAACCACCTCTCTTTCCAAGTCATTCTGTTCCCAAACTGCTCACACCTCAGCCTCCCATTCACCCACGTCTCAAACATGTCTCCACTCCTGTCAAATCTCACCTCCTCTATCCTATTTCCTCTCAAAGAAGAGCTGGTGCCCAGTCTAAAGGACCATTTTTTGCATGTCATCTTTAACCTATTAAAGCACACAGCCCAGGAAATTAGTTAGACTGGCCTGACATGCCTTGTTCTTCACAAATCCAGGTAGCTCTTACTCATTGTATATTGCCTTCTAAGCCTGTCCTTACGTTCACAGTCTTATGTACTGCTTCCATGACTATTTACTCTGTAATGTATGCAGTGACTAAAATTACATAGAAAGATCTATAACTCCCCAGCTACTCTTTCTCTAAGGCATGGACAGTGCACACTCTATCCTTACCATCTCTAACTCCCAAGGTTAACTGCTAATAGTTCTGTGATTGCTCTGCAGATTACCAGACCTGTGACTTTTCAGTCACAACATCCCACCAGCTTAAATGATAAACTGGAAGGCATGGACGGCTTCTGACATGAACAACTGGGTTTTTTTCTGGCATTGAATTCTTCTTTATTTAAAACCAGCTTCCAGGTAGAATGCATACAAAAATTTCAGGGATCAGGAGAAGAATTAATTAGCTCCTTGTTAAAAGCTAGTAAGCCAAAAGTGTGGCAGTAGAAGGACATGGGTTTTTTGCTTGTTTGGGTTTTTTTCAGGTGAATGCAAAGACAAATCATTGGATTTAAAAAGGCTTCTTCTGGTACCCTTGTTTGTATTGCACCAGGCTGATGGGAACCAACAACAGTTACCAATGCGTGTTTACCTTTCCACTCTGGACAGCTATGGGGAAGCAATTGTCACAGACAGGGTACATTACTGCTGGAAAGGACAAAGCACTTTATTCTTGGGTTTGGTAATTCAGAAGGCAGTATACCCACCTGGGAATCTTCACCTGAAAGAAAATAATTTATATTTCCAAAGGAAGCTTTGTGTCATGACCCTGCACAGGATAACAGGCACTTATAGCTTTCTGGCACATCTCTAGAAATAACAAACTGCCAACTGGTAACTGGGTAAGATCTCACAGAAAGTTGAGTAGAAGAGCAAAGAGATACAACAGTGATAGGTCTCGGTATTAACAAGCAGAAGTAAATTACTGTGCCAGGATAATAGTGACTGCAAGTGATCATGTGCTTAGTGTCTTCACATTATGCTTGCATCCTCTTGTATTTGTTTTGTCTGTAGCAAACTTAAAGATGTAGCTTGTATTGCAGGTAGACAGTTTGACATTTTTTCCTATCGTTCATAGTTGGAATCTTAATAACTATTTTTGTAGCTGTTATATATTTTCATCTGTGTACACAAGTAATTTTGTTCAGTTTTCTAATGGTTTTCTATTCTTAGGTCAATGCTAGCTAAGGTAAGACGCTTGCCTAATAACATTGCAAGCTGAGCTTAAGGAGAGTAAAGACTAGAATCCGAAAGGATTTTTTTCTGATGCACGTTTTAATAAAACAAACAGTAGTTAAGACAGACTGTGTCACTAGAACCGTGATTATTCAGCAATATTAACTTTCTCCTTCGTTGTTCCATACAGCACTAAAGATTTTAATGTAATCAGATGCTCTCTCAAAAAGCAAATGTAGCCTGAAGTGCCCAGCTCCTGACTGGAAAAGTACGCAGATAAATCATAATCAAACCAAATACCTCAGGCAAATACTGAAAATAGCTTTCTTTTACCACATAGAACTCAGCTGAATGCTTCAGGATGATAATCCTCCACCAAGACACAGCACTGTCTGCGTTGCTGTCTTCACAAACTAGCAAATGAAATTATATTTAAATCCATTCCTCTTATTCACCCCTGTGAAGTCATCATAACAGCTTATGTCATGAATGTGTTCTCCTTACAAACAGACTGTGTGATACCATTCTCCCTATGTCATGAGGATGGGGGAGAGAGAGGCTGAAGTTTCAGTGAAGAATAATCTTAACTCAGATATAGAAAGAAAAGTGTGCAAAAGAAAAGAAAGAAAAAAAGTCTTCCAAAGCAAATTAGTTTGCTTGATGAAAGAGATGGCTTAGGAAAAAATTTTGCAAAAATTTTGAAAACTGCTCCCTCAAAGTTAACTCAAAAGGGACTAGTCTGCCACAAAATGATCTCTCATCTTTATTCATGATATACTCTAATTTCGTTGTTAACAACCTCACCTAATACGCCTGGAAATTTATATCTATACATATTGGTGAGAATTATTCTGTTAAATTTCCTGCCCAGATTTTTTTCTAACCCAGATGAATGGAGAAATTGAGAACATAAGCCACTTAATAGAGAAATAGTAGCTGGATGACAGTAATGGCAATGGTATAACATGGGTAGTAATTCAGGGTACATCATGTTTGTGCTCTCTGTGCTACTCTGAACAATAGATGCATCAAGAAAATATGATCTCATCATTTGAGAGCATACATCAGGTAAAAGGGTGTATTTAACCAATCTCAGAGAAGTGAGGATCTAAACTTACATTGTTGAAATCACAGTCCACAGCATAAAAACAAGTAACTGATTTGTAACGCTTTAATTCTTTTCTAGGAGAAAACACAGTACAATCAAAAAAAACCCAAAAAGAAGCACTTTGGGTAAAAGAACTGATTTAGACAAAATTTTTTTCTCAGATGGAGAGAAAAAGGAATACATCTAAACAGCCTCAAATTAATCACAGCTTTTTTGATCCACTTTTTCAATTTCACTGTGCTTGTAAGAAGTATACTAAGAAGCATAAAACAAAGTATTCACCTTTCACTGTGCTTGTAAGAAATATACTAAGAAGCATAAAACAAAGTATTCAGTTCCAAGAGATTTAAAATTAAATACTTATCTTTCAAAATTTTATATCTCTCCAGCTGAATTCAGGATTAATTCTGAACAGGAGAAAAACAACATTCAAAATCCACCACAGAATGAGATTTTTCCACTTATAGAGTTTTCTAGTAAAGTCCATTGCTGAGAGCTGGTAGCAAAACTCTGGAGTCTGAAACTGTAGCCTACTCACACACTAGGGAATGGCAAAATTACTGAAATAGCAAACTGGGGAGGGGACTCAGTAAGAACACACTTTTTTCACCTAAAAAGAATTAGCAAAAAACCAACAGGTTGCTTACAAACATCATTGATCTTTCTTTCATTTCATTGCAGATCCCAGAGCTACAGCATTTGGCAAAGATTCAAGTAAACACTCAAGTTTTTTCAGATACGTCCTCAGTCCAAGCCTTTTTGAGGGCTCTTCATTGCAAGGGCAAATCTGAGTCGCAGTCTTTCTTGCTGAAGTAACAAAGCTGCCACTGTATCTTAGAGAAAAATGAGCAACCCTTTAGGTCAAACGTGTAATTAAGTATAACTAGTGCTTGTGGTATACTTTTTTTTTACCCACAGATTTCCTCTTGCAGCAGAGCAGGTGGAATGAGAAATGCACAGTAAGGAGCTTGCAGAGTCACTGGAGAATTTATTCCCTGCTTGAAGAGAAGGGGAACACAAAAATGATGTGACAACCTCATCTTCCTTAATGCTGGTTACTTGAATTCACAGGAAGAAAAAGGTTACATTTTAAGAAGTAGAGGAGTGACAGAGCTGATGGGTTTGGAAGATCTTCCACATCTTCCATATAGTAGTATAAAAGCCCAGCACAACTTTTGCTTTGGGATCTACCTTTATATTAACAGTTGTAACAATTCAAAGTAAGATCTTGAGTAAGGTAAAGCTTAAAAAAAAATAAGGAAAAAGGGAATCAAATCATTACCATTCCCACATTACAGATAAAACCTAGAAGCAGCACCCTACAAGATGGTAACTTTTATAGTTCTGCAAACTAATGAACTTACAAGAAACAGGAGTCTTGTCACTGTGGTTCATGATCTGTTCTGAAATTAAGCCACAGATGGATTTAGTCATTTAAGTCATACAGCTACACAGAACCACCCTAGCTTCCTTATTTAGCCTGAGAGCTGACGATGTTAATCTCTCCAGATACCATAGCAAAATCCAATAGGTATCATGAATCATATTCTCAATTGAGTTTATGTTAATAAACTGATCTGATTACAATTTGAGTTACCTGCTGTGAACCAATGCACCTTAAAAATCTACAGTCTATTCAGTTGCTGCAGAAGTTCTCACCAGTTACCAACTGACTGTTGTCATTACTTATCAATAATCAGAAAGTTACCTTGGCAAAATTCAGTGGCTTATATTCTTTTAGCATAAATAAATTGAAGACAATGACAGAACTAATTTCTGCCTACCTGAGGACATGGCAATAGCACATAACAAATTTGCAGCCAGGATCTAATCAGATTACTAGTTTTGTCTTGTTTTTTAAGGGTACTGTTTAAAGAACAGTACCTAATCAGAGCAGAAATTACAGTGATCAGCACTATCTGGGTCATTTAACTGTTCTTTCAAGTGTTATCACATCTAAGTGCAATCAAACTAGAAAGTCTTTGCAGATGTAATGCTGAAGACCCTAATAAGTCATTTAAAAATCTAATCTGAATAGTTTCTGGTTGAGGTTTGTCATATGTTAACATAACATAATTGTTACGTTAGATGTACTGTGTTGTAAATTGTGAGTAGTTTGAGAATGGCCTTTGGGTCCTTTAAATTCCTGGTTCTCTGGACTTGCATGCCCTGAAGCTTGTTACATTTCCTGCCTTGCACTAATCACAGGGCTCTGCTTTCTGGAAGTGGTTGCACTCAGGTAATATCCAGTATTATGGGACATAGTGTCATTCATCATTACTGAAAACATCCACTCTCTTCTAGAGTAGAAAACATTGTGACAGATTTTATTCTTATCAAGAAACTGTTTATACTTACCTATTTAGCAAAGTATCATATGAAGTTTTAGAAAAGATTTGTTTTTAGTGTTGATATTTTCAATATATGAAATGTTTCTGTGTAAAATTTTTAGTCCTGGAAGCTCTCTGATGCCTTTGAAGACTGATTATAAGAAGACCTAAATTATTTTTGTTGTTGTGGAGCTGAAGGACATTTAGTAGGTGCTTATAGCTTCTAGAAAAAATGAGAAATAAAAAATTCCTGACCTTCAGAATTCATTGTTGCCGTAATTCCAGACTCATCAGTTCAGAGAAAAATGTCCCAATTTTGTTGTGGGTTTTAAAGACCATCATTGTGTACTGAAGGAGATTAAACAGCTGCAAGGGATCATTATGACACAATGCAGTGGTGTCATCACTGTGTATTATGCCATGATGTTCATTTTGAGGTAGTACAATAATGAGGACACACCACAAAGCTATTTCATAGTTTTGTCTTAAACATGACGATGAATACAGCACTTCAAAATTCCCTTTCCAATGCTAAGCTGAGTACACAAAATCTTGGTCAGATACCCTATTTTCAAGAAAAAAAAAATAGCAGAGGAACTGGGTATAAGCTGTAGTGACAGAAGGGACTACTACCACAAATTGACTTGATCATTCTTCCAAGGGAAGCCCGCTATTTCTGACTGATCTGACTTTTCAAAAGGACTTCTTGTCCTTGTTTGAGGCCCTAAAACAATGAAAAACTTACCATACTTACAAATAAGTTGTCCTAGGAACCATTTGCACTTTATTTCTAGATTGTCTGTCTTCAAATTCCAGACACATTTATTTATTTATTATTTATTTATTA
>NW_010108966.1:0-21670 GCF_000699245.1 Pterocles gutturalis
GATTCTATGATTCTATGATTCTATGAGCTACTCAGTGCCTTTTAAGCATCTGCCTCAGCCAGTCTCAGATGTCTAGAATTTAAGTCTTAAATTATTTCATGTGTGAGTAGGCTGAGTCAATGTGTTACTCACAAAAATTGGGATTTTGCAGTGAAACCTTGGCTAAGTTATCATCTTTCACTGTGCTGTTACCTTCACATTTGTGAGAACTCAAGCATTTTTATAGCTGGAACAGTATCACTTCAGTAGAGTGGTACACTATCCTTCTCTCCCGTAAGTGATTGTGATTAAATCATACTAGGGAACATTTAATGTAATTTTAACTTGGCTCTTAGTTTTGTTTTTGAAAATGAGAAGAATCTCAAAAGTTATTAGTCGGGCTTTCCATTTACCGCTAAGATACCATGGCTTTGAAAGGCTTTTATTTAAAGAAACATTCATAATCTGTATTTCTTTTGGTGTCAAGTCCTCAGACTTTCCCACTGCTGTCTCCAGCTCTTAGAACTGAGCAAAATCAACAATCATTCTTTTTTCTGGTGCTTCATACAGTGAAGAAAAGGTGAAAAATATGTGAAGGTCACGTGGGTGTTATGTCTCTAGGGAAACTCTGCTTAAAATTGTGCAAATATTGTACATGCAAATATTCCACAAATTTTCAGTCTTGGTGTTCAGCAAAATGGGTATCACTGTCAGGCCTCTAAGGGCTGCTGAACTAACCCTAATGCTTTGATTTATTTAGAAAGATTGTTACTTGAAAAAGGCAGTCTTGGCTAGGAACTAATTTGCTATGCATTTTTTTTGCTCCTTCTAATCATCACTATCTACTCAAATTTTCTGAAAAGATCATTCTGGCAACTGACATAGGTACAGATGTTGTGACAGGGCTCTCAACTGTGTGATGACCATCCTCAACTCTGCCTTCAAGAACAGCTCTGTGAGGCCAATACCAATGTAAATTAGCCAAATATTAATCTTTTATGAATAAGTATTAGTGGTTTTTTACTTACTATTCAGCTGCTCTTAAATGATGTGAAAAGTGTGGTAAGAAGAGCTGAATTAAAGACAGTGTCTTCAGAGATATTTACAAAATGAGGAAGTTTCACATTATATTCTGCTATTAAGACCAAAAGGTGAACTGTGCCAGTAATAATGCCCAAAAAGTCATGCCCCTCAAGCGTAAGTTCTGATTATGCTCTTCTGCCTTGAAGTCAGATAAGCTACTAACCGAAACCTTCTGGTACACAAATGAATAAGCCCAGAAGGAGGGTTGCTGTTTCAGACTCTGTTCCATTTCTTTCAATAGGACTTGATATCTGCCAAGTATCAGACATACCCTTATGAACTAATCTCCCACTCCAGAAATCACATGCCAAAGAAAAAAAAACCACAACAAAAAGGAAGCATAGTAAATGTAAGGCACAGAAGCTGCGCAGCCCACACCAGCGTTGGGCGAGGTCAGGCTTCCCTCCCGCAGCAGAGCTGCACAGCCTGTGCAGGGCCTGCAAAGGAGGCAGCTGCTCTCAGTATGTACAAACAAAAGCTCCAGTTCCCTTAGCAACCCGGCAGCCCTGTGAAAGCTCCCGGCACAGTACGCTCCGCTCGCAGCCCCATCGTCCTCCTTCCGCCTGCCCGCGGGGCCTCGTTGCACGCTTCATCCCCTTTTGGACAACATGCTTCAAGATTTGTTCTGATATAGCCAGCTAAGGTGAACAGCCGAGGACGTGGTTCAGTTCTGTGAGATGATAAATGTGTCTGGCTCTGCAGGCTTGTAACTGGCCAAAATGTGTAAGAGCTGTTCATCTTACCTTGGAAGCCGTTATAAAATACCTAGCAATCGAATGTGCTTAAGTATGTGTATTTCACATGTGCATTAGTAAGGTAAATAGTAATATTTGTATTGGTGATACAGAATTTTAAAAAAATAAAGAAAACTAAGTACCCTTTGAAAAGGGAGATGGACTGTAGACAGCACCATGCTGTATTTTTTTTTCAGTCCGGTGTCTGCAAATTACATTTTGTCCACAAACTTGTTTTTTTCCTCACTGAATGGAGATACATTATCAGTACAGCATCCCTGCATCCTCAGTAGCTAATATTTGTGTCAGCTTTTACTGGCAAGAAGCCAGAAAGACAGAAATATTTCATTTATTATCATTGACCAATATATAGGACCAACAAAAAACATCCTCTCAGACCCGATTTCCTAAAATTCTTTTTCATTAGGGTTATTATAATCACATTATTCAGATTATTATAATTAGCATTAGGTATTTCATACATAAAATGCACATTTGCATGAATCATGTCTAAAAAATGTGGTTCATTTTTATGAACTTGAAACATAATGCGTTGAGCAAGATGATCGAGACAGATTTCATGTGCTCAATTGGATTCTCAGTGCTAGGTTGAAATCCCACATTATACTCCTAATTCACTGTGAACAGAATCTTTTCATGTCTCTGACAAGGAGTATTTTAATTCACTGTTTCCTTTCAATTGATGGTTCCTATCAGTGACAAACTCATGTAAAAATATACAGAATCTGAGTTCAACATATGTTACTTCATATTACTAGTGTTAGCACATGGGAGGAATTGTAGCTTTTACTGTGCAATTTTTTTCGCCACGTTATCAAGACAAACATTGCACTGGCTAAGAAAAGAAAAAGGTGGTAATGCTTTCAGTGATACCTAAAAGTACATCCAGCCCATCATGAGAGACCTATTGGCAGGAAGAGTGCTACCATATCAAAACTTGGCATATAGGAAAACTGATACTCTGGGCAATGAACATATTTTCATTATGCTTCTTTGGACTGACCTCTAATGGTTGGCTCTCCTTATCAGGAAGCACCAAAACAAAAATTAATATTCTCAGCTGAGTATTAGGCCTTCTCTGTACCAACATTGTTCAAGAAGTCCACATGCGCTCAGTCATGATATTTTTTTAGGCATTCCTTGTGTGTGGTATCTTGAGCTAGAAATTAGATGCCTAACCCCTAATAGTAGGCACTAATAGATGGATGCCTTACTTTTTGAGTACCAGCTTTTGCTGGTACTTATAAAATACATCCTCAAATGTAGGTAGTTCTAATTTGATTAGACAGTACTAAGTTCAACAGCAAATGTTTCCACAATTATATTTTTAACATGGCTTACCCACCCAAATTTCCTTTAACTCTTTGACATTTCTTCTCAACACCTAATAAGACAAAATTTAGATTATCAAGTATCCTTCCATGAGGATCAGTTTCAGCAATTTGAGCTGCTGTAACCAAAATATTCTCAGTTGTGTAACAATGACAATCCTATCCTGTCTCCCTGCAGCACTAGAAAACATTCAGCTCTACTAATGCCTAGTGTTGAATGCCCAGCTCGGATGCCCAAATAAAATGTGAGGGACCATAAACACTTTTTATTATGCATCAGTACATTTAATCTAAGGGGTCATTGATCTATTTCCTTTAGACATAAATTACCATGCTTATGGAAAGTGGCACTGAGTTCAGATCCTTTCAGTGCATTGAAGACTTGGTTGAAATGGATTGGTAGGAACAGAGGAACCTTTAACTTATTTAACATAGACCATCAAATAATCACCAGATTGTAAGAAAAAATGTGTTACTACCATCCTGACCAGATGTAAGCCAATGAATTAGTGAATGCTCCACTTTTCTATTACTATTATCCTGAGCTACATGATCATCCTGATAGTATGTATATAAAACTTATGGACCTGATGACAATTTCATTCTCATGCTTTCCAGTAGTCCCTTTCCTGAGAGATCTTTGTAGGCTGAAAAACTATAAAGTTTCACCGGATTCAATGGCAAGTGGAATCAGAGCTAGTGTTTGCATTCAGCTTTCAGCTGCCACTCTTAATACTTTTAGATAGTTTGAGCATGTCTGTGATACAGCCAAACAGAGTAGCTTCACCTAGAAATAAAGTGATAAAGATCAACTTTGTACTTAGTTATGCCTCATATGTAAATAACATGTATACCTAAATAGAAAAAAGAAAATAGAGAGACCATGTTTTTAATAACCCTATTAATTAGAGGGTGTTGCTTTCTCTGTCACCATCTTGAAATTAGAACAGACATGGGCCATGGGAATGTAATTTTAGAGAGCACTAAGGTTATGGAGAACACTAAGGTTATGCAGCTTCCTGAGCCCCACACCTCAAAAATAGTTACAAGATTCATATGTGTCTTCAGCTTTGTGATCTGTGAATACACAACCACCAGTCACCCTTTCTGAGCATGACATCAGTGACGGCATCTCTAGCTAGGATAACAAAGCTTGCTTTTCAGTGAGATGTATTTCTAACTTTAGACTCTATATCAGCAAGTTATCTAAAAATATATCTCAAACGTACATAGAATGAACACAAATATAAACTGCATATAGCAAAGCAGCATAAGCATAAAAGAAAAACCTTAAACTTTGCATCACTACTTTGGGTGCTGTAAACTGTACCAAATTTAGAGAGCTCACAGCACCCAAGCTGCACTTCTCCCCAGATAGACCATTATGTCATCTATTCTTATTTGTTATCCCAATACTTTCTGGTCCAGGCTTACCAAATACACATCAACTTCTTACAGCAAATCTTACAGTGGACAGGTGACCAGGGTCTCCCACTCATGCTCTGTAACCGGCCAACCAAACAGGTCACAGATGCTTTGATGGTGCTTTGGCAGGATCAGGAAGTTTAACCTTGGCCAAGGATTCACTTAAAGTCAGTTATAAGACAGTAATGTGTGCTCACCAAAACCAGTAAGAGATGAATGTTATTCCAAACTGGAAAGTATCAGTCTCTCATAATCAAGTAGACTAATTGAGCTTCAGAAGAGCTTCTTAACATTTGTCCTGTCATACTACTACAGCAGACCACAGTACCAAGGAAACATTTATTTTTAAAAATCAAAAGATTTTTTTACAATTTACTTTCACATATTTTATTTCTGTGATAAATATCATAAAGCATCACCTCAGCTGAAAATACATGATGTCCCCTTGATATACTGATAGACAGAATGGCTTGACTGTGCACTCACTCCCATGGGAATATTGCTCAAAAGTGTGCCTCATTAAATTAGGGAGAATCTCCTGCATTTCTAGTTTTAACGCATATTACTATAAAGAGATCAGGAACCATATTCTGCTCTTATTTACACTCTGCAACTCCTTTTGGTGCTAGTTTCATATTAAAGTCATGGTGAGCTCCATTTCTCTTGTTAAGGTAAATCAAACATTTTTAGTGAGTCTCGTAATGCCACATGCCAATACCTCTATGGAAGCTTCTCTCTCTGGAGAGATTTTAAATGTGTTTATTAGGAAGACCATATTTATATCTTCAGGGAAGCCTGTATATAAAAGGGAAAAACCTTGTAGGGCAGATGTTGCAATTGGCTAAAAGATTGAAACTGAGCTTTGTTTTATGCAAACTAGAGCGTGAACATTTATCATGTAACTAGGATTTAAAGGAGCAGGATGAAAGAATGTATAAAATAGATAAAATTTGAACACCTTTTTATGCCCCAGTACTACATTACAAAAGCATTGAGAATGTATCAATTGACTGTTTCTCAATATATTCTTGCTGGTCAGTAATAGCTTTTTAAAGCTTCTCCAAAAGCTGGTTCAGCAAACTATATTTAAACCTGTTACTCAATGGCACACACGAACATTTCACCCACATTAAGTACCATGAAACTGTATTTTGTCCAATATAACTAGAATAATCAATCACATTCATTCAGCTAGCATGGCCTGCAGGACAATGGTGACTCTGCTGTTGGAACTTAATGTACACATGGATAAAATCCAAATGCTAGCATATCACTGATGTGCTCTCCAGATAATCTAATGTTATATCCCATGTTGTGTGAAAGACTTTTGGAACCTTCACACTTGGAAATAGTAATGACCCATCAAACTCCAAAGCCCTGGAAAAGAAATTTAATTCCTTGTTATACTTCAACACAACAGGACACCCAAAGTAACTTTCTGAATTTCACCTATCATTTTTCAGATATGCTGGACACACCTATTTGTAATGGCTACAACACAACTTTCCTACATTTGCGGTCTGGAGAATCCAAATGGCCTTCCACAGCATGTTTAGACTCATGTTCTGAGTTCTTTTGTCATCATACTGAGGGGTGAGGGGAAGAGTGAAGACAAAACAAGGTGAAAAGTAGTGTTTGCCACAAAATTGACCCCATGGACAACACCAGCAAGACTTTACAGAGTTGCAGCCACCCAGCTTTCACTTCAGTGAAAGGAAGAGTGAAAATATGACACAGGGTTCTCTGAATCTACAAGGTCTGAGGCAATAAGGCCCACACAGCCACCACTAGCTCAGGGTGATTTTCATGTTTACATAGTGGAGGAAAACTGTTAAACATTAACACTAAACAGCATAGTATGTTGATTACTGTAAACTATATACAGCTGTGTAACTTCATATTTAGGTCACCTGCTCTTATCTTCATATCACTGTTCCAGGCCTTTTCTTCATCACTGAGACAGAAGGAAAGGAGATTGTTTTTATTACTCTGTCATCATTCGTCATACCGTAGCTATGTAGGCAGTTTATTTCTTTAGTATTGTAAGCAAAGAAAAAATGTGGTGTTTCTGCTTTTGATTTGCCCACAGGTGAAATACAAAGGGCCAAACTGACACTCAACATTTAAGTCATAGTTATATTGCAAGTGTATTTACAGTGGCAATGACAGCAGTGACTGCCAGCACTCAAAATCAAAGCACTGATGATAACTGAGTAAACAGTTTTGGGAACACTGGGTCATCCAAATGTCATTATTTGGCATATCAATGTATCTCATTATCTCTCGTGTACTACTTCAACTAGACACGAAGACAACTGTAGAATACGTAGTTTTGATACATAAACAATGCAAACAGTTCAGTTCATGGGCATGCTCTTCATTACTCAAGAAAGTTTAAACTCCTTTATCAAAATGTCTTATTGACTTCTTAGGTTGGAAGTCACTTGTGATATTGCTGTGATACAGCATGCAACATAAGATTCACCCACCCCCCGCCTCAGAATGTTAATGCTGAGTAAGGACATTAAGTTTGCAATCGGTATGCTTTAGCATTATGCTAAAGTGATGGTTTGGTTTTGTTGGGTGGCATGTAGCTAAAGTTTTTCACAGAACTATTTGTTCAGGAGCAGTGTATGTGACATTGACAAAAACTGAAATGACAGTGTTAAGTTTGACAGTCAGGAAGATCTCAGTGAAAGAAAGGAACATTTATATATTCACCACTATGTTTTATTTTACAATGTGCTAAATAGAAAGATGAGTGACTGGAGATAGACATTCTCAGTATTTATATTCCAATAAAGGGGTGATAAAGTAATTTCAGTTTCTAATTTAAAATCATAAATTAGAGTAGTAACTAGATGACAGCAAAATGACTTTTGGTGGCCCGTGAGATAATTTTGATAGTGTGATATCAAGTCAGCAATACACACATCAGCACATCACAGCAGGCACCTTTTAGCACAATTGTTTAACATTTTTAATCACATACCAAACAGGGAAATGGGTACTGTGGATGAATATTGAGGGACAAGGACCAAGTTATGACATTGACCTATAAGTCTGTATTGCAGCTATTTACAGTGCAACACCTCTACAGAAAGTCAAGGCTGCCAAGCTCTAGCAGTAAAATAAAACAAAGATGCAATCAGAAGGAATTAGATGAAAAGGGACAAATAAAGCACTATGTTTACAGACTTTCTTGTCTTTTTAGACCGTGAAACACAAGACTATTTTCCACTTCAGTCTGATTTCTTTCTGTGATGGTCACCTTTAACCTATCATTATTAATATCCTGCAGAAAATTTCAGAGTACCCACTGAGCATCACAGAAATTAAATTATTCTACCAGTGTACATTAGAAATAGGTCTTCAAGCAGACAAAGCCTTCGGAAAAAAAGGGAAGATACACTACTTATATCATAAACTTATTTGGCCTTTGACATATTTTAATGCACCGAGTTGGACAGATGAGGGAGCTGTATTCCATAATTTAAAGCTGGACAGTGCTTTTAATATACAGTGTGTATATAGAAGAAGTATGAAGGACCATTACTCCATAGCAAAAATATTTGGCTGTATTAGAGAAGTAAATTGTTCTTTCCAATTTCAGAAACATATGTACATTTCTTATGTAACCCTTCAGTTCTGCTAGCTCGCACAGGAGTAGGAAAGGGTAGACTTTAGCCAGCTGGCCACTATTCCTTGACTTGTTCCTGAAAGGACAGGACAGCATGCCAGACTTGGAAGAAAATGCACAGAAGACCAAGAAGTCATACTCATACTCTACAGGACAGTAATCTATATCCTAAAGCCAAGCTGTAGTTATCTGTGGAATGACCACTATGGAGAGCATTATGAGCTCACCTTTGCTTGAGGTAGTGGATGCCTCCTAGATTATCTTCTTACAGGTACATATGTTTGCATATTTGGCCTCCCCCAGGACTCTGTATCTATCAATACCTCAAATTATTCATTTGTAGGTTCTATCATAAATAATTGAAGTTGCCTCTTCATTAAACAAATCAGTATTTCTCACCTGCTCAAATACTAACACTAATTTCTCTTCATACAAAACAAAACGAAGGTATTTGCTAGATTGCCAGTGAAAGTTCCTTAAAAACTTATTTAATACTACCTATAGAAAGAGGTTTTTGGTTGATTATAAGTTCACACCAGACACACTCCATTCTGAACAGATAAACATGTGCTATATACTTCATATCAGATGCTGTTTTCAGTCCAAGTCAGTATGTTCCTACCCTTCCTTTTACTGAGGGAGCAGCAGCTAAGCTGTTCTGGCACTAAAAGGTCTAGCTTCTTAGCTGAAATATTATTTAGAGGTCTTGTGCTACCCCTAGCAGAAAAACACTGTATCAGTCAATATTGCAGAGACTGACTTATTCTTTTATCTGAGACTGTTCATCTGCAGTTGTACTACAATGGTCCTACACAGCTAAGGAGTTTGTCTTCCTTGTACTTGGAATCACCAGTTTGTGATTTTTGTTTTCTTTTAAGACATCTGAAGAGAAAGAGGACCTGCTCTCTTGGGCATTTACGAGACCAAGTTGGCAGCCATCACAGGAAGACTCAACCTCAGTATTCCTGGCAGGCAGAGACAAGAGAGCTATCTCTATCCATCCACTTTAACATAAGTAATATTCAGAATGCACATTGATTTTTTTTTTCTCTCCAATTAGAAAAGCAAAAGAAAAAAGCAAATTTTTAATAGTTTAGCTGGGTGATAAATGTACTTTTTTATTGTGTCCTTTTCACTTCCCTTTCATTTATCTTTATTATCTGAGTACTCAGGTCATATTGCAGTTACCATTACTTTGGGAAAAACTTCAAAATAAAGGGAAAACATGTGCTTGCCTCATTATGAGTCATTATGATCCATACATTTTTTTTTCATCTCAAATATTTTCTTCTATACACTGTTTTTTTTTCATTGTATTGAAAAAGAATATCAGCTTTTAAATACTTTTTCAATGGACCCTTAACCCTTGAATGTATTGCATCTGTGCCCATCAAGACCTTTAAACTTACCAGTCTCAAAAAACTCTGTGTACATAAGGGGAAACATGAAATAATTAATGCAGAGTATATTATATAATACAATTTTTTTCATAATATAGAAGTCAAACAGCACCTGAGTAACTCTTCTCTTTATACAGACACTTGAACATGTGTAGGAATGCTATTGTATATGATTATCTGGACCCACGTGTAGTCAAAATGTCCTAAAGATTTCCTTCAAAGATCACATTCCTGGGTCACTGACAGATTTCTATTTCTTCTCATTCTCAACCCAGAAGTATCCCTGAGTTCAAGTTAAAGTCTTGCTGATTACAGTAGATGCTATCTGAGCTCACTACCAGTTTGTTACAGCCAATAGTCTTTATTCTGGGATTCAGTTCTGTATCTGCAGAATATAGACAATCCTGAAAACAGCAAACTGCAGACCCCATTGTAAAGTGACCTCAGGCTGCATTTCCAGGGTATGTGGCTACCTGAATTTTCCAGATCATCTTATTTACTTTTCTTTGAATCATTTCAATAATCCAGTATTTTGATTCCCAATAGATGTTAGTTTTCTGTATTTATGCTTTGTTTTCATTATCATCTCTACTTGCCCTTCAAATGCGAAAAAATACAAAAGAATATGATTCAGAAGAAAAACAGTGACTTCATGAGCTCCCTCTGCAGTCTTTCCCCCATGTAATTATCTTCATCTTTAAAAGCTTTTCCCAAGATAAATCTTCCAAGCAGCAGATTCTATCTATTAATTCTTATCTTTTTGGACAGAGACCAGTTTATTCCTTTCCTTTGTTCCATCATAGTTCACATATGCAAACAATGGATTTCCTGTTAGTTTCTAGATTAACAAACTCAGTTTGCTATTTTTTCAGAAGTCATGCTTCTCTGCCTCTAATTGTCTTTAACCTGTCTCATCTAGACTATCTTCAGGTGCTGTCTGAATTTGAACACTGCTTCTCACAGCAGACCCACAGCATTGCAAGAGAGACCTAAAAAGCCATATGCAGAGTAGGGAAATCTGCACGTTTTACAGCGATACTCCAGCTCATGATGCACTGCTCTGTAGTCACTCTTTCATCAGCTGCACACCCCTACCTAGGTATACACCTCTGTACTCAACCCCCCTGAACCATATCCCATTTTGTCAGACCATTTTTTCTAATTTTTACAGGATCATTTTAAATTCTAATCCTGGCATCCTGCAGCCCCTGCCAGCCTGGTATTGTCTGCAAATTGAAGTGGACTTTTCAAACCATTAATGAATAAAGTTGGAGAGGTTATTCATATATTATTAACCATAAGTCATTTTAACTTCTGGTTTGACTAGATAAGAGGACATTATGCATATAATCAAACATTTCCCCTGCAATTAATTTGAAAATTAGTGTCATTTCCAATGATCTTGAGGTTTTGTGAATTCTAATGTTCTGTTGTATTTTTAAAAGCTGTATGTGGACAGAATCTACCATAATGAGACCTTTCCCCCCCCACCTTTCTTCAGCCCTTGGATGCCAGTATAAGTTTAGGATCAAATGGCAGCTTAGCTGAGTTTCCACATAACTGAACATTAATCAAAGTTTGGGAGTTTTGGTAATTTTTCCTCTCTACTTATACACTTACATATGCACTTCTGAGTTTCCAAATGATGTAGATACACACTTCTCTCCCTAAGACAATACATGTTTTCTAGAATAATCGAACTCCCAATGACAGCTAAACAATTTAGGTAATTTTAAACATTTTTCCATGTGCATTTGATTTTCTGTACATGTTTCTTGGTTATTTATGTATTTTGGTTGGTTTTCATTGTTTATTTGCTATTTAGTCTTGATATAAGTGGTCAGTCTCAGTCACACGGCACAGTTCTTAGCTGCATGTCTTAATGGCTAAAACTTTGAAAACAGGCAACATAATTATTATAACCAGTAGTGAATGCTGATGAATGAATCCCTGCTGAATCACTGCATAAATATTCTGCACTTGAGACCAGTATGGGAATTCCTAAGGGATAGCTATTCTTGAAGCATTGATACAAACTAATGTCTTTTGGTGAACTGAAAATATTCAAACCCAGAGGTACAATGCCATGACTGAGCCATCCAGCTATGTGAATTTTGAATTCATACTTGCAAATAGTAACCTTCAACCAGCTTCCTCTAGTTCTAAAACCTGTCACCTGTGCTATCAACATTAAAAAAGCTTAATGTATTAGAAAGTATTGTAGCTCCTTTTGTGAATGAACAAGTAGCTAATTAAAAACTAGAAAGATTCATCAATAAAAGTGTCATTAGTCTGAAGCACACTACTTCCAGCCTTGAGTTTCTGATGGAAGTTAAAATACCATTCTGGCTATCACGATCAAAATGGGGTTCTTTAAGTTTGGACAATTCAAAGGTTAACAGGGGCATTTACTACTTAGCTATCCGGATCATACCTTATCAGGAACAAGCAGTCAGTATAAAAAAACCCATAAACGTAAAGTCTCTCAGTAAGAAGGCCTAAATTCTAAGTACACTTTTCACATTATTCATAGGAGATCAGGCTAAGATGAATATTCCAGCATTCCAAACAAGTATAACAAAGGATTTCACATCTTTTTTTTCCTCCTACACCTTAGATAGCATCTACTCACTTCAGTGAGAGTGACAAAACTCTTGTTAATTTTTACAGGTACAGGAACAGACCCACTTTTTTGCAAATGTCAGACCAGCTAGAGGGGGGTTGGGGGGGGAAATCGCAAAAAACCTTAGAATACTCTCAGGCACATATTTAATAAATGCTAGTAAAAGTGATTTTTGGCTGGGGATTAAGTTGTAATTTCTGTCTCATGATAAGCTTCTTTATTTCATGCCCTGTACAATACAGGTGAGATAAACATTTTGTATTTCAATCTTTGCTGGCAGACAGGCAATAAATGACATTTAAGGGCAGAGGTGCACTGAGCAAAAGAGCAAAGCTGTTTTGAAAAATATCTAGGCTTACATTCTCATTTCATACCCAGAAAACAAAACAACAAAAAAAAATAAAACCCATAGAGAAGCAAAATCTTCCTGTTTGCTACAACCCTGCTCCCATGGCTAAGTCAGTAATTTAAAAATTAACCTGAAAGAGTCACCGTTCAAAAGGATTTTCAAAGTTCTCAAGTCCAGACCTTGCTGATACAGGTGTTGCTCCATGCACATGTTGATTATTTGCTTCATCTTGTTTTAGATTTGTCAAGTAATGGGAATTCCAGCTTGCCTGAAGCTGTTATTCTGTGGTCTAGCAGATGTCAAAGAACACATCTAGCTATGGGCACTGTTGGAATAAAGTGATGGGAAATGAATATCCTGGAGCACAAGAGCTGAGAAAACCAGATTAGAGTGAAGAAAAGCGATAAAATATACTGGATGTTGAAACAGAAACATGTATCAGGAAGAATGAAGACTAATGAAATATTCCCATAAACAAACACAATTTGTATAAACTGTAAAACCCCATGAGAAAGAACCTACACATGGGGAATAAGAAAGCTGTTCTTATCTTATGAAATCTTTGTTAAATATGGAATACAATAGAAAGGTCCTGGCAGTTGTAAGCACCAAAGCATAACATTTTTTACACCATTGCCTATTTAGAAACTTTCTAGCGAGCTCCAGGCAACACAGTCAGAGAGGGGGGAGTGGAGCTGACAGGGGGAAGAAAAAAAGATAAATTCACAGTTGCTCTGATTTCTTTGATCCAGGTATGAACAGTTGTCATTGTCCTTTCTGTTATACAACTTCAGTCCTTTACAAATGATGAAGAGATGGCCCAATACAGAGTAGGAATTGTTATTTTCCAGAAAATATTACTTTGGGTTTCCTTATCTTGAGTTTGATTGTCTGAGAAGTTGTCTCCACAGTTGGATACTTCTTGATATTCAATGGAAACTGGTATATTTTTCTTAAAATTTCAGTAATGTCTGAAATCAAGTTTTAAATACAAAGCAGATTTCATGACTACATTTTCTCATTAAATACAGCAAGAATGCAACTCGAGGCCTGCATATTATTTTTGTGATATATGTTTGCTCCATTGAAACAAACCTAAAAATATAGTGTATGTAAGAGGTAGCATAGAGAGATGTAACTATGTTAACAGAAAGGCAAAAAGAATGCATGTATTTAGCTTAAGTAATACGTTTTCATGGATAATATATTTCATTATTGTAGTAATATATGCCAAAATGCTGCTTCCACTGCAGAATGTATTAGCTATTACAGAGATATAAGGGCATCCTTAATCCATTTTAACAGGGCTCTGTTAGAGAATGGGATTTATGAAAAGGAAGCTAAGTTATTAGATCAAGGTACATGACATTCTGCAAGGGGAAAAAAAAAAACACCACCACACCAAAAAAACAGAAGACAGCTGTGGTGGTGTAATTTTAGCTACTTTTGGGAATGGACCAGAAATGAGTTTCAAGTGGGATTATGTGAGTGTCATGGGGCAGAAGGAAGGTTGGCTCAAAGGTTAGTCATTAGTTCAAATGGCTTTCAGGAAGCTGGTGATGAAAAAGCTGTGCTTGTCTAACAGTCGGGATCATTCAGCTTCTTAATGTGACTTAATTATCCAATGGATAGCAATGCCCAAGAAAAAAATAAACGATAATGCTTTCTCTATTAAGAATTTGTAGCTTGTCTCAGAACAACGACAAAAGATCAATGATGATTATGAACCTCCCCTGGCCTTTAAAATTATACGACAAAATTAAAAGAAAGGTGATTGGATGCTCTTGGGTACATAACACTCACACATCACTTAATCTTTTTAACACAGAATGACTTTATCTGTCCCTGCAATACTGGACAGGTCTAACTCCAAATCTCTAGAGGCCCCTGGGGGGAGGATCACTACTTTCCTCACAAAAAGTAAAGTAAAATCTAAAATATTACTAAGTAACACTGACTGCCTTTCAAAATTAAGGATAGTTCTTTCTTTTGTTTATGTTACCTTCCTTTTTCTCCAACTATTAACACAAACTTAGGTTATTTTTAAACAAGGAAGTTCTGTCCATATTTGGAAATGGAGAAAATATTTTCACTTTAAACATTTTGTCAGAAAAAAGATGGGAACATATGCTGATACCTTTGAATTGGTGTAATTTTGTTTCACTTGTAGGCTGAGGTAGAACCGGTTCACATCGTTTGTCTTCATGATCTGTGCTTCAGAAAAGCCTGATTTTTTTACGAGAGCTCTAGTTTGTCTAGAATTGGGATCTATCACAAAACTGAATGTTGCAGAATAAACTACAGTAGTTTATTATATCTTTAGCACAGTTCCCATTGTTCTTGCAAGGAGCAAAGTATTGTGTTAGCAAGACACAGAAGGCACTGAAAACAACTACTGCTAGCTAAATAACGTACTACAGTTGCACATGTAAGTTTATAGCACATGTTCAAACTCATACTTAAAAAACTAACTTTAGCACTGTAAATGCCCACATTAACATTTTCATCCAATAAAAGCAGAGTATTTTGTATTTAAAGTGTATCATACTACTTACTCACTGGGAGCATTTAAAAAAACCAAAACTGAACAGGAACATGAACACTTTTCCTAGGCAGAAAAGTCACTGTCTGTAAGACAGCTCGGAACAATGAAATGCTGTTCAGATGCTCACTTAAATGAAAACACAGCCAGGCTAGGAAAGGTCAGATGTAGCTAGAGTACAATCCACAAATTGTAGTTTGTTTCAGCAAGATTTGATGTGTTTAACTCAAATATTTGACTGGATCATTAGCACTACTGCAAATGCAAGGACAAGCCTTTGTGTTTAAATAACTGAGGAAGATGCACAGCCAAGTTTCTCCTGTATTTTCCTGATTTATGTTATTATCCCAGACTTTCTGGTGCATTTTCTTAACTAACAGATCTCAAATCTAAACACATACTCGAAGCACTTGAGCACATAATTTATTTCCTTACACAATAATAAGCCAATTATTGTTCCAGTGAAAGAATATATTCTTACATCCTTGTATGCTTAAAGAATGGAGTGATTTTCCACCCTATTTGACCTACAGTTTTTAACCTACAGCCTATAAATGTGAAATGGAAAAAAAATTTTAAATCAAGCAGAAAACCCCAACAAAAAGTAAATAAGAAATGTGAAAGGCAAGTCTGTTGACAGTTATATTATTACAGAAGGCTGAAGTTCTCCACTGAGGGCTTCAAGTACAAATACTAGTAATATGAACACAGTTTTACTCTATTTTTGACAACTTATTTTCCATCATAAAAAGGGGTATTTTGGCTATCCTCACAGGATGTCTGATGTATGGTGTCATTTTGAACATGATGCTGTTGTATGATACACTCCAGTTCCCCTAGCCAGGATACATCCCCCTTAAGAGAACTCCCATGATGCTCCGCACCTCAATCAAGCAACAATCCATGCTATATTTTAGAAAATTTAACTCTTAAGAGTGATGGCTTCAGAAGTACAGAATGGAGCTCACTTTGTAACTTGTATAAAGGTCAGGACATATATGGCTTTGTTTTACTAAACAGTTATTTGTGGTGAACTTTGAAATACAAAGGGAAGGGTTTAACTTTAGTCAATGTATATTGAATTTAAAACCACAAAACTCATACACAAACAATAAAAGTTTTCTACAGAAATGATCTCAAATCTACTGCTTGTAAAGTAACTACAATGGAAAAAAATCAGTAACCATTTATAACATCTAATTCTTGCAGTCCCTACAATCTCCATAAACCTACCAGACCATATTTTGAAGCTCCTTTGCTATTTGATTTGTATAATCCCACTGATTGCTCCAGAATTAAATACCAATTTACATGAGTAAAACAACAAAAAATAAATCAGACTAATCAAGATCTTCACTGAAGCATTTGAGAATCATCTGAAAAGGAGCATTTTTGGCCATTAGATCCTTTAGGGTTCTAACAGCGATTATTTTCAAGTTCCCCTCCGTCACAGTTCCCACCTCCCCCATTAGCCCAATGCTCACCTTATAGATGGGAAACAAGGATCCTAATTTCTGCCATGCCTAGCCTAGAAGAAATTATCCAATATGGTATTCTACAGTAGCAAATATCTACTGTTATTAGTTGTTCTGCAATGGGTTTCTCTCACTTCATTTTGAATCTTGCTTGAATCCTTCCTCCACATTTTCCTTCAGAAACATCAACAGCTTTCCAGCTCCTACTCTATAGAAAGGCCCTCCACAGGGAGCTTTCTGAAACACGAACATTGCAGGACAACTACATTGTTTTCTTCACTAACCAAACTATGTTTTTCCTAATAATACTTTCACTGGATTTTCATTTTCCTCCTGATAATGCTTTCTTACATTGTAGCAGCTTTTCTGAGTCTAGATTTTTGTCAGCTTGACCTTTCCAGCTTACCGGGCCCAACTGTTTTTATAATAAATCACTTTGCTTTTCAACAGCTTCCTTACTTCCAGGGCCTTTCACTGGCTTTATTAAAAGTTGCAGAAGGTCAGTCTGAACCATTGGTTCTCAATACTAAATCACACAATACAAGAAAGACTCAAATATTTTGCAATCAACTTTTGTAAGAAAAGAAAGTTTGCTAACGAGTTTGTTTTCAGGTTTCCACATAACTCCAAAAGTGTCAAAACTTGAAAACATATAATCAAATGATAAGGTTGATCAAAACAAGGAAAACAAAATCTGAGCTATAACAGTTAGCAGTGGCATTGGCAAAATACAAGTTTTGCCTACCTGAATGAGAGAAATTCTACAAGTCCTTTACGTTCTTATCACCATATATATGCTGATATATCATCAACAGAGCTAGCAATAAGTGGATTGTCTCAGTCTTCAGGTTTTAAACTGTTACTCTGTATTTACTGAAGTGAATTCATCTTTGCAGCACATCATCTTCACTGCAGGTATATACTAGAGAATCCTGCTCCACAGCAGAAGATAACTACAAGTATAGTTTTAGATCCTGAAGTGCAGATACTCTAGCAAAAGGTAGCCTAGCAAAGAGCCTTTCCTTCAAACTAGTTTTAACCAGTGGCACAAGTAAACAAAAGCTGTCACAGCGAATCTCTTTTCAGCTCCTGTAGGTACAGCTATACTAGGCCTTCTGCCAGTACTAAATTATGTAATCAAAAGCTTAACTTAAAATTCTCCTGGCAAAAATTTAACACAGGTTTGACCTAAGAAAAGTGTCAAGTTCCCGTTCTCAAGAACAGAAGGCTCAATAATTTAAAGTTTCTATAAAAAGGAAGAGCAGATTCCAATAAAGGGACTCTCAGAATCTCAGCCAGGAGAACTGGCACACAAGGACCAGTTAAGGAAAAACCAAACTCTTCTATATATGGATTGACACAATCATTAGAAGGGTACATTACAGTATATTCTCCCAAACTTTCATGAAATGAGGAGACTGATCAGCACAAGCTTGGACCACTTAGCTGCGGCCCAAATGGGATGAAGCAAGCAGGAGACCTAATCTGCCATTCACTGCCTCCACCACTGGTTTTGCCAGTTCTTGGCATACAGAGTAGAAATGGGCAGAGGACACTTATTTCTAGCTGAGTCTTTAGGGATTCAGTTACTAAGGAAATTGTAGAACAAGCAAAACAGAATAAATTTGGCCCTGGGTCCTTCCATAGAGGCTTAGGAACACAAGACTGAAAACTGTCACCTAGCCAGTTTTCATTTAACTGGGGACTTGACTTTGCTGCTGGATTAGTTAGGCTGCTCTATCAGCTTCCGTCTGCTAGTTTATGAATGACAGTTTGAAAAGTCTACATTGCCAACATAAGATTAGCATCCACGAGCCTCAGCTTTATTTCAAGTTATTTAGATTAACATCCATGTGTCCTAGATGTAGGATTTCAGAATGGCAAGCTGATCTAAACCAGATTTCTCCCTGCCCCCCAAATGTAAAATGTAGATCTGCCAAAAAAATAAGATAAAAAAATGCAGGTCAGTACAGAGTGTTGGTATATTAGGAAGCTTGAAAGAATGTAAAATGCATACATTTCCCTAAGGGAATTTCAGAATTAAGAAATGCAGAAAATTAAAATGCAGAAAAATTTGTGTAAGGAGCCAACAAAAGCCATTGAGACTAAGAATAAATCTTAGATGTGCTGAAGTTATATTGCATGTACCCAGAAATAAGTCAGAGTTGATTCAAAAGAAAGTCTGAAGTCTTATGTTCGCAGTTCTTACAACATAGCATGTAAATACTAAAATCACATTAGTGGGATTTGAAATAGCGAAAACTCTTAAAATACAAATTCATACTAGGTGTAGAAGGAAGAGTTGTCAAAAGAGACAAGATAATGAACATGTTGTGATTAACTGCCTCATCAGGGAGCACTGCTGACCTAGGGAGAGCTTAATTACAAAGTATGGGAAAATTAGGATAACAAGAAAAACCTCTCCATAGAAATATTAGAGAAAGAGCTGTTTCCTGTAACTGTAATGTTACAGCTGTTCTCTGTTGGATCTTTCTTCTAACCTGCTTTAAGGGTACACTGACAACCTGCTTAGACTCCAAAGTATATTGCCCACAAACAAGGGCAACACAAATCCTAAGCAGTTACTGTATTGATGCTTTATATACTAGAATGGAAGCAAACTAAAATTATTATCAGCATAAACTCCCGGTTCATGGGTGTTCAAATTGATTTTGAAGACTTGCAGAGCATAGCTATTTGGGAGTCCTATCTGATTTGATTGAGTTGCCAGTGGTGCAGGCTACGTATATTTAAAATGGCTGTTCACATCTTTTCAAGTACTGAAACATTGCAACATGCGCTGCAATATTCTATTACTGTCAGAAATGTAGTAAGATACATAGAAATTAGATTTATACACGAAGAATGACAAATGTAGTATTTAAGATAATTGCCATGTTACAGAGTCTAAATATTGAGAGTGTTTCATTAACTTTCCAACTAGAAATGTGTCTATAAATCCAGTTGCACAAAACATCAGCTACATACAGTATTTGTTGATCACAAGATCCACCTTGAAGATTTGTTCCCAAGTTCCTCCTCCTCCCCATCCTTATTTCAAGATTCCAATCACACTTTGATAGAAAGCCCATCTCATCACCAAAAAAGATTTAAGAAAGCACCAGTTGTCCTAAGGATTCAAAGGCGTTTTGGTAATTGAGCTTGAACCAAACTTTTTGTTTCCCTATTCTTACTGGCAAAAAAAAAAATTAAAAAAAAAAAATCACTGATCCGAAGTCCACTGAAATCACTAACTGTGTTTTGATTTGACTGCAGCAAGTTTTGCAGAAATGAGAAAGATCTTTTAAAACAACTAGCATACAAATGACTACCATGGATGGCCAGAGAGTGTTAAGTATGTATTAAAAAAAGAATGAGAAATTAGAAATTCTGTGAACTCTCTGCAAGGCAGCCTTTGTAGTCATTGCACTACTTCTATTTCAAGGGTCACTCTGTGATATACATAAGACATAATTATGAAAGTAATAAAAATGCTCTCAAGTAAGTACATTGGTAGAATTAGGTACGTGAGGTAGAAAAACCTGATATAAAATAGAACCATTAAAAAGATCAGTGTAATAGCTTCTGTTGACCTAAAAGTCTCTGTCATTTCTTATGACACCCAAATACTTTAATCATGCACTAACTTACTGACCTCATAGCCTGTTGGTTCCCACCACCTTTGGAATCACAGGGATGGGAGGTGAGGGCTAAAAAGAAGTTCCCTAACAGGAGATATAAAGCCTATAAGTATATTCCGTATTACTAGTTCTCTAATATGAGGATGCTCAGTTTAGATCCAAAACTTACTTAGTAAGTAACCTAACTAACTTAGTAACCTGTCTTACTACAACTATCAAAGCCTATTAAGTACTCAAGGTTGGATAGAGTATCTCATGGGACAGGGTATTCTAGGAAAATTCTGATACTTCTGATTTCACTAAGAAGATGAACTACAAAGACATTTTTTTTTCTTGAGAGAATGACTTTGCATTTTTTCTGTCAGTATATGGATCAAAATTAGAAGTTTACATTAATTTACCAGGTACACAGACCATCAAAAGGTTTGATGTTCAGATGTTTTAAGAAAATTTAAAAAAAATAAAAGTGATTCTTGCGACCATCAAAAGGCAGTACTTTATAGTATTCTGCTTTCAATGTCTCTAGCTCTATTTTGTAGTAGTACTACAATGCATTTTTGCTATTAAGATCAGAAGGCATTTGCTTTCAGGTCTCATACGGTCATGCTTAGCCAAGGAGAAGTAACTAGCTAACTGATTTGAAGTTAGCTAATTGCAGCCAGGCATTTTATGTATGCTTGGGGCTAGGATTATCTGGAATCCAACTGCTTCCATGTGGTTTCTATACATTCTCAATGTAGAATAAGACTTGTCAGAACATGTCTGCTTTAAGGTATTCATAAGAAAAGCTTTTATCAGCATGTCAAGATTAGTGAAATGTTAGTAGGGTGTGAATGACTCCGTTTTGTGACTAAATTACTTCGTCATTTCTATCTAAGGTCTATCTAAGGTCTATTGGTCTATTGGTCTATCAAAGTACAATTCGCATGACTTTGCTGAGATTTGATTCATTCACGATTTATAATTCCAATACAGCAATTCTGTGCATCACAAAGAATTACCAGTTTACAGTTCACTTTTTCAATCACATCTTGCAAACTAGGACAAGAAACAATTCTTACAGTTTCCTTCCAATCTGTGAGCTTGAAATTTAAGCTCTGGGTCCATTTCCTTATATTCTATTTGCTGGTATACAATCTGCCTCCTGTTACAATAAACTGTACTAACAGCTTTCAAATCAGTGAAACATCACCTGCACACGACTCCTTTTAGATTATATTCTTCCACTAGGGAAAGTTTCTTCTTCTGCAGGAACTCAGGCAGAATTGAGCTCCATGGGGAAACACTGAAGGCAGAATGAGATATCCTGTTCTATCACTCCAAAAATGAGCAGCATATGCCTCTGGCAAGCTTGTGCTGCCGGTTGTGGGAGTGGATAGGTCTCATGGCCAAGAAAGCTGCTGAGTGTTAGGTTTTATTTATGAACA
>NW_010108966.1:21701-80613 GCF_000699245.1 Pterocles gutturalis
CTAGAAGACAAAGGGAAATATCCTTGCTTCCTCAAGAGACATAACTCTTGAGGAAGCAATAGCTTCAATTGGTCCGGGCTACATATGATTTTAAATTGAGATAAGCACAAAACTGGGCAGGATAATGTCTTCCATTTTTTGGACCAGATCCTATGATGATGCTCTTATTAATACCATTATTGATCACTTTTTCTAATATCAGTAGTACTGTTTCTAAAGTAGTTATCTGTTCACTGTTCTGTAGTTTTGTTATGTTTGGATTAATGTAGAAAAGATTTCACAGCCTCACATATGAGTTTTTCTGAAAAGCCCAAAGGTTATGAATAGTGCAAAAAGTACTTTGAATGCTGAATCTCCATTCTTTTGTCTTTTTCTATGCAAGTAATCTAAACTACATGACAACCCTTCTGATAGTTTTCAAGAGTAGCAGAGAGGCCCTGTCAATCTGTGCATGACTTGTGACTGTTTCCTAAGCAGCAACAGACAAAGCAAACCCTACAGTGACAGTATTCTCTGCTTACTTATCTTGGCAGTAGCCAACAGCCCTTAGTATTTTAAACATGACTAAAAATATCAACCAATTCAGAGAATATTATAAATAGCCTTGCAATAGACCACATAAGCTGACATTATTTATCACCAACAGGTATAGAGAGGGGAAGAACTGAAGGCAAATTCAGGTAGGATGTATCTGCCAGCTTAGTTATCATTAAGCAAATAATTAAAAGGAGTAGACTGCCTTAATGTTTTGTTGTTAAGTGACTAACCCACTGATTTGTATTTAAAAATAAACCCTGCAAACACGTGGTTACTGGCTGTCCTCTGGACAATTCTGCTGGTATCTTTCAGGAGTATCCTTAGCTATGATTGTCATGAAAGATTTATTCTAAAAACCTTCACTATGCCTTTATGTTCTCTAAAGCAGAGAGAATTTATTCTTTGGCGTAAATCACATTCACCTTATTTGCAGATTTTACAAGGAAACAGGAAAAAGTTCCACAGAACCCATGATGAGTTCATACCACAGTTAACATTTTGCTTTCTGAAACCAGTCTTAGATTACAATATCTCATTCACAGAGAGATCCCAGGAGCTTGCAATTAGGTCAAGAAAGATACATGTCTAATTTATATTCCTGAGAATGTGCTGCTTGGGAAGACTAAAATAGCAATATTGCAGTATATAATGCAATCAAGAGTAAACAATTTAAGAATCGTCACTGATATTGGTATTGTACAAACATGTGAGAATATGGGGACAAAAGTCGGTAAAAACCTCTTTTTGCTGCAGCCTCCCAGAAAAGACAAGCAGTAAAGGCAGTTCACTCTGAAAATTTCCTGTAAAGAGAAAGTGGGAATAAGGAGATATTTGGAAAAAAAATATGAAGGAAAAGTTCTATTGTCTTAATTGTTTTTAATTTATTCTCCATGTAGCTTTTTCATATTCTCTTACCACCAGAACACTTAATTATTTCATTAAAGTCAAACTACCTCATGGTCACACCTTTCATGCTGTATGCAGATGAATTCAATATTGTCTCCATTTTAGAGGTGGAGAAATGAGACAAAAGAGTGAATATGGACATAGGTATTTTAAAGACCTGTTTTTTTAAAAGGACCGGCACTGTTTTCATCGCTGGCATTTGTTATGTTGATTCATAAAAAGTCTGACTCTGTGGCTTTTGAACTGCTCTGAAAATCTATCTCTTGTCAGGTGATAAAATGAGAGAAGAGTTCAGTAAGAAGCCTGGCTTCACTCTGGACACTGTTCAGGACACTGTGGAAGGCTTAATTTCAAGCAATTGATCCAATCTCATACAAGAAACCTACTGCAGTGACAGGAAGCTCCCATCACTGATTGCAGAAATGTAACCGCAAGATCATCTGCCTGTTTTTCTGTAATAACTCACCAGCGAGAGATCAAATCACTTTCCTGCTATCAGTATGGCTTACACAGTAAAATACTAACTATTCTCAGCTTCACCTAAAGAACTTGCTAGGAGCAAAACAGCAATAACATGCAAATTTGTAATGCTATAAATTACTTTTGCAAAGCAAAATGAAGTACAGTAGAAAACTTCTGTTTATTGATCATCATGCACATTCTTAATATTATTGTTAGTATGGCTAGTATACACTGACTGTTCAGGTGAGAGTGAACTCTATCCTACCTAATTTTACAATACAGAACTCCCATTTTCAAGCTACTGTTTCAATTCAACCAGATTTTGCTTCTGGCTAAGCTATTACGTGACCAGTCATTGATGAAGTTAATTCTTAAACCAAGAAAAAATAAAATTACAGGAGGAGTATACAGCAAAAATATTTTAATGATACTATACTGAATACAGGTTTACAGTCTAAGCCAGCTGTCATTAAAGATTTTTTTTTTTTTAAAGTAATACCAATGTAAGGTTGGAGAGTTGGAGATTGGAAACTTGCTCTGTTTGTTGCTTTGAAAACAGAAGATATAAGAGGAACACAGCATTCTTTTTATGCTGGCAACATCACTGCTTTGTGCAGTCAAGACCACAATCAAAACGTTTTGCTTGTTGAATAAACTGTACATCTGTCAGTACTGCTGTTAGTATAGACTGTAAGGGAAAAAAAAAATACACACCACCCTTTATCCCTCAAAATTTCTGTTTTGAAATAGCAGAAAATAGTATTTTTTATAACATACTTATTTGATTATTTTGCATCAATACGTAAAGGATGTGTCATCTTTTTCTCCAGTAACCATCTTTCTTATTCCTCTGTTCACTCAAGGAGTATATCAGTATAGTACTTGTTACAGATGAATGCACTATCACTGAACGAGGCACTTCTGCAATTAGGAGCAGGGTCACTCTTTTACTGTGGTTCTTGGCCCACGCTTATTTACCTTGCTGAAAGACTACATGGGTGCATGCTCCTGATAAAATCACAGTTGGATATGTGTTTACCCTAATAACAAGTTCTCTTTCCATGGCTCTACCACATTTTTTTAAATAGTTACTACTTTTGGTAGTTTCCTGTTTATGCATAATTCTGCTCTGCCATTATCTTTCTAGTTCTAAAGATGTCACAAAATATCACTACCTTTAGTTCTTTTTCTTATATTGATAACATTGTTACCATCTTATTTCAAACTGAAAATTTAGAAATCACTGTTTTATTATAAAGATTCAGTCAGAATTTCACAGTAATCTGCCAGTTTCTCCCTCCAGTCCTAGACCCAAATAAAAATCTTACCAGAGACTTGGTTAGCTTTTTCTTCAAAGTGTTTGTACAAACTCATTTTCATTTTATATGCTCAGAAAATTAGGATAATGAGTTATATGTCTCTTGTGTATTCTCATTTTATGCAGACTCTGTTTTTATAACAGTATAAGTTCACAGTCATCTTCCCTGCGTAGTCAAACTGAAAAACATGAAACTCATTAAACTCTATTACAAACTAAGAATACCTTCAGTTTTTCTGGTACATCCTGTCTGCAAATAGAGAATGACAGGGCTGTCTGAATCTCTTTCCATTGGTCTCCCATATCTAAGCTTTAAATTTAATCTCCAATATTTAGAGTTTCTTGGAGTTTTTTTAGTTCTTGCATTCTTTCTCCCTGGTTATTTTCTTCATTCCTGGAACTACATGCTGTTCAGTTATCAGGTTGCACCAAAATGTAAGAAAGACTGAAGCAGCTCTAATTGCTTCTCCTTCCTGTGGTCTCTGCGGTGTTCTTCCTGAGTCTGCCTGGATGTTAAACCACCCGCAGGTTCAGATTCAGTACCCTGTGTATGGAATCACTCTCACCATGACATGTGTAGAAGACACTTGCCTGACTGTATTCCTACACTACCTACTTCAGTGCTGCTGAGATCAGTTGGAAAGTTAAATTCATGGAGTTGCACTCCATGACTTGAATGAGACTCAATCAGACTGTGTCTGGGTTCACAGGGCATGTTGCCTGTGTTTCCTTTGACAGTGTACTTGCAAAACAGAAAGGGAAATTCTCATCTGCAGGATAAAGCAAAGCTGCTGACTTAAGTCAGCAAAAATGGACTTAGGCAACAAACTGCTACTTTAAAATAATACGAATGCTCAAAAGCATCCTAAGTTTCCCACAGGGAATCATATCCTGAAGAGCCACTATGCTATTAGAGACATTGTGGATTTGCAATGTTAATTAGAAAAATATAAACAGTGAGCAAATCCCAGACTCAGTATAAGATCTGAGAAACTGAGCTGATCACATGTATTTCACCAAGGCTGAAGAACAGTGAGAAAGGACATAGCATTAAGAACTCATTTTGTATTTGAACACTGTCTTTTCCAGTGTGTGAAATGAATCACACACCCAACCTGTCTACCTATCACCAGCTAACAAATAGGGCGTCACAGAATCACACTAGTGCAGTGTGTTCTTCCTGTTCTCAAATATAAGACCTAAGTCAATAGTTACTCTGCCTCTATGTGCATTTATTCTTTCACAGCAGATTGAATCCCTGTAGCCGCATTGATGTCCGTTAATCTCTTTATACTGACTTTGTTTCATGCAATGCCAAAAATATCAAGCCTGCAACCAGTTCTGAGGTGTATAGGTGGTACAAACTTCTGCTTAGGACCCTGGCCCTTCCCTCTTTTTCTGACAGAGCTGTACTCATTTGGCAGCTGTCAAAGTCCTCAGCAGTCCCAGACAAAAAAGGCTGGGGTGGAACATTTCGAGATACTCATGGTTTCTCTAAGGAACATTTTGCACACCAGCAAGTAGGATCTGCTGCTTTTTTGCCTTTTTTATTTTTTTTTTTCCCCCAGCAGAGACTGTCTCACAAGTGGTAGGTATCATTCTCATCTGGAAAACTCTTGTTCTCCATTTCTAGAAGCAGTCATGTAGTAAGTCAACATCAGTCTCCATTCAGCATGTACTTCTTGGACTCAGAGTGTGGCAGACATCAGGGAAATTTGCAAGGAGAGAACAGAGTGGCAAAAGAATAATCTTTCTTCCCTTGTATCTAGTTTTTCAAGAGTTTAAATGTGTGTCAAAATCAACAAAAATTCCATGGTGCTTAGAGAATGTTCTGTTCGATCTGTAGGAAAGTTGTCTTGAAAGACATTTTGTCTTTGTCAGCGTTCTGTAAATGTTAGAAAAGTTTTGGTCAAAACCTCTGTCCAGTTCTATCAGGAATATACGATCTTCTCCTGCCCTTGTACTCATCATAGTAAGTATGCCATTAAGCACCTGGGGAGGAATAACCCCAGGCACCAGTACATGCTGGGGACTAAGCAGCTTAAAAGCAGCTCTACAGAGAAGGACTTTGGGGTCTTGGTGGAAAGCAAGCTGAACGTGTACCACCAATGCATCCTTGCAGCAAAAAAAGTACGACTACATTAGGAAGAGCATTGCTAACAGGTTGAGGCAGGTGAGTGATCCTTACCCTCCACTCAGCGCTGGTGAAACACATCTGGAGTGCTCAGTTCTGGGTTCCCCAATACAAGGAAGATATGGGCTCACTGGAGTGAGTCCAGCAAAGTGTCACAAACATAATTAAGGGATTGGAGCATCGGGCATACAAGGAGAGGCTGAGAAATTTGACTGTTAACCCTGAAGCGAGAAGGCTCAGGTGTATCTTACAGATGTGTATAAATACCTCATTGGAGGTGGTAAAGAATCACAGAAGCATAGAATGGTTAGGGCTGGAAAGGACCTCGAAGATCATCTAGTTCCAACCCACCTGCCACGGGCAGGGACACCTTCCACTAGACCAGGTTGCTCAAAGCCTCATCCAGCCTGGCCTTGAACACCTCCAGGGACGGGGCATCCACAGCTTCCCTGGGCAACAAACTCTTCACAGTGGTGCCCAGTGACAGAAAAAGAGGCAATGGGCACAAAGTTAAACACTTTTACACACCATCTGAACAGGAGAAAAAACTTTTTTGCTGTGAGGGTGGTTGAACAGATTGCCCAGAAAGTTTCCATCCATGGAGATATTCAAAATGTGCCTGGACAGTGCCTTTGTCAGCCTGCTCTGCCTGACCCTGCTTGAACAGAGGGCTTGGGCTAAATGACTTCATGAGGTCTCTTACAACCTCAACAATCCCGTGACTCTGTAAAGTACCTGAGGCTCTCTTCAAAGGCAGATGTATACTTCCACCTATACCAGCATTCAGAAGGCAGTGGGAGCTTTGTGGAGCTCTCATGAAGCAGATTTGCTTCCATATTGTTTTACCTAACTCCAGCCACATGACCTGAGTGTTAAGAAGGCTAAACATCATCCACAGGTGATGGATGAAGACCTCCTGAGAAACAAAACTGTGATCTGTCGTTATAGCAAAGTATTCCACTTGTCAGCCAAGTCTTAACCTACAACACTGTTATTTGACTTATGGGTCCAGTTGTCAAACTAGAAATACCTACTTTACTAGGTGTCACTGAGCATAGGATTTTATTCCCTTCTTATATTTTTGAAATTTATAGGAATTATACAAATGTCATGGTAGAGAATAACAAAAATTATTACATTCTTCAAACACTGAATGGTGAACCTTACTAGAGCATGGAATTTCTTTTCTTTTCCTCCCTATATCCCTATTGAACTTTTTCCAGTAGTCATTCCAATTCAATTTTCTAACAGAGATTTAAAGATTCTTTGCTTATATCCAAGCATATAATATGCATTCTGAAATAGGTAACGATGCAATTAAAGACAGTATTTAGAAACATAGATGCATACAGAATAGACACTAAATTAAGAGGACAGAAAAGCAGAGTGGTAAAGAACTCAATTTCAGAGTAGAAATCAAAAAGTCTTTAGAATTGTTTTCTTCTGGGTGTTTGCTTTAATCTGTTTTTGAGAACCTCAGGATTGTTGCCTAAGAAACCTTCCTTGGCAGATTATTTCACTCTAATTGTTCTACTTGTTTTTCTCATGTCTCTGCTTTGTGTGTGTGTAACTGGTTATAGGTTGATTGCCTTTGTTCATGTTAAATAATTCATCTCTCCACATCTATGAGTATCAAGATCATAATTTTCTAACTGAAGTCCATTACCACATCATCTGTCTGTTTTAAGGAAATTTCATTAATTTAGATACAACAGCAAATCTGTAGAGATTTATAGACTAATTTAAGCTCTGTGAGCAGTAACCTAAATCTTTATGCAAAATTACAGATGATCACATTGAAATTTGTATCTAATTTATATTTTTCTTATAATTCGGCCTCAAAACCACCTTTGGTACTTTGGAATGTGATTCTCTTCCTTCTGTGAAAGGAATGACCTCTCCCTCCACTCTGTTTGCCTGGCATTGGATATCTTACAGCTATTGTTAGAGCTGCATAGATGAGAAGTTTCAAGGAATTCTAGTTGCGAGCTTAGAGGCGTTATAGATGTGATGACAAGTATAAGGAAACTCTGTCCAGAGTGACCATTCCTTGGTGTGTGCTTAGAGATTATAAATGTGAAAGAAAGCAAGTCTCATCTATGTCCCTGCATGACACAACTGGAGGAAGGTAGTGGCAGTACAGGTCACATGCAACTAGAAAAAAATGAGACTGACTCGCACAGCAGAAAGTGTAGAACAGGGTTCCCCGATGTGGAAGGAGAATCTTCCCTAAAGATGGTTTTACTACAAGGAGTAGAGTGTTCATCTAGGTTTGATTAAGAACTTGCAGTGCTTCTTTAACTGAAAGGTATTTTTCCCATCTGGTTATAAAGTTAAATAAAACAAACTATACACTAAAATATAGAACTGCTGGCAGCTTTCAGCAGAGTTTTCATGTGAAAGCTAGAAAGAGAATTGTGCTGATCTTTGTGAAGCTTTCAAGACGGGCCAGAGGTGGAAATGCTTACAATTAGAGTGCTCTGTATAGCACCTTCTGTCTTTCAGCCCTCCCTCACTAAGCCATAAATAAAACTTCATCTTGAGTATTATGAAAATTTAACTATACAGAATAAAGAGAAAGACATTAGAAGTATTAAGGTTCTATTTTATTTTACTGTTTGTATTAAATATAGTTTTCATAAAAGTCACACAGTTTACTACTATGCTGGTACAGCACAATACACTTTCTTGAACCACACTTTTTTCTTACAATTTCTACCACAATGAACAGCTTGTTTCTATGTAGCTCCCTGAGTTTATGGCTTTTTAAGAGCTTCTTTAGTCTAGGCACTTCGTAAATGTGCCCCCACTTGTTTAAGGAACCACAACAATGTTGCATGAAAAGCTGAGTGGAAAGATAAAGTGAGGGAGAGTCTTCAAGATGGGATGATGTTTTTTCTTTCAGAAGTGGCAGGGGTTACAGCCAAGGCTGTGGTATGCTAACAGGGCACTTGTTCAGGAATATCTTTTCTTGATGAGCCGCAATGAATGGAAACACATTGTTATCAGCTCTAGTCAAATAGGTGAGACATAAATAAGAAAACAGATTATTTGTTGAGTTTGAGGACATTTGTGAAGTGGTCCAGAGACTGCCATGAGAGATCAGCTTCAAAAGATGGGATTGCCTTAAAGTAAAAAATTAGAAACAGTGGTTCATTGCAGTCTAATTTCTCTGTATACACTGACTCTGTCAAGCATGCCACATAAATTGTTTTTTGTCAAGTTATTCTGGATGTATAAGCCATGCAGTTTCATTCTTTGCACTACTGAGAGTGACCCGGTGTATATGTTAAAAAACATTAGTTACAGATAATATCAATATTATATTGTGCTAAGACTCTACTTTGAATATCATTATATTATTATTAATAGTTAAGTCATTTAATTTGGGGATTCATTTTTCCTTATCCCAGCTGTTCTAAATGGCAATAAATTCAGACTCTCTGTTGGTGATGCATAGTCTGAGAACAGAGTAAGTGTTCTTCTTAAAGTAGTCCTTGATAAATAGTATGTACATAATTCATTATTCCAGTAATCTCGGTCCAAGACCAGTGTTTGGTGCTTTGAGAGATTCTAAGAAAAACAAAATCTCCTTTTGGTGTGAAGATTTCTTACCAATGACCATTGTCTGTATTCAGAGCCACAGACCCACACATAGATGTACCAGAGTCTGTCTTTCCACAGCTGAACATTTGCATGACTATGGAAAAAACCTGTGGAAATTTTCATAATTTGAAAGAATTTTAGTACAACTTGTTTGTTTATTTTTAAATTGCAGAGTAGATCAAGCAACACAGGTGGACACTGCAGCAAACAATTACAACAGTCATAGGAAACAGCATTCCTAGGAAACACCACAATACAATCTCCAGAGTCAGAACTATTTAAGCCTTAAAACACTCCATAAACATTATCCTTAAAATTTTTATGAGAACCTTGGCTGAGCAATACCACAATTATTCTGTTCTGAGTTTAAAAATAAAACAAAATTTCCTCAAATCAACTGACAGACATTGCCTCCAGCTGGAGCATTCACGATGTGATAAAATTAGAACACTAAGAAAAAACACTCAACACAAATGGGATTGATTTAAAAGTCAGACTTCACATCTCAGCATCTCTGATTATATCAGCTGTGCCTCTGGTGTGTGATATCTGCATGCGACAAAGCATGCTTGTCATAGTGGAACTGTGCACCAAGCAGAAAACCTTTCTGTGGAGCAGGACAGACCCAAGGACTTGCGCCTGAAGGTGAGTAAGCCTGGTGTTTCCTTAAGCGATTTCAGCATGTGCTGGGTTCACACTAGGCTACAGGACCTTGGGCAAATGTCAGTGGTGAAGCTCCAATGAAGAGAAAAATGAAAGCAGCAAGAAAAACAAATACTGAAATTAACATTAAATTATAACAAATTGACACCCTCCTTGAGAAAGAGGAGGGCTGATTCTTCTTGCTGACTCAAGATTGATTATCTCAGTCTTCAAATATGCGAAAGTTTGCTACAAATAGAAATGTAATAAAACTATTGTCTGTGGAGACTGTGAATAGTATAAGCTGTAGCAATAGAAGATATAATCAACTTCAAAAGTAGTAAGGAAGAACTAGGTTAGACATAAAAAAAAAAAAAAAAAAAAGTCTAACAATACAGTTTGTGGTAGATTACCCTGGGAAAGAAACTCCTCGAGCACTGTCAATCCCTCAGCACTGGATCCCCTAGCACAAACAGGTTTTACAAACAATTGCCAGGAATGATTTGATACAGCTGATCCTGCCATCATCAGGGAGCTGGACAAGACAAGCTCTTAAATACCCTCAGACTGTGCTTTTATGAGTCACATGTGGAAAACATAGACAAACAAAAATATTTACCTAACATCTTCTGGTCTAGTACATAGGCATACAGACATATAGAGCAAGTTTTTAAAAATATTTTATTTCCTAGTAGAAACATATCAACAGCTGAAATTTGGTAGAACATGGCACACTGAGCAATTAACTTTCTGCAAATCAGGACCTAATTTATTGGTTATGAGACCTTGAAAAATATGATTACTAGAGACCAAATTCATTCCAGTAAGGTGATGCTGATTGGATTTCTAGCACTAATGCTTTCCAACATGAAGCTTAAGCCTAGCAAGATCTTAGCACTGCTTGTAAGGGTAAGTAATGTAAGTAATTTTCATTTCATAGGGTATGATTCTCAGAAATGTGTCTTAAATAATTTCAGGGGAAATCTCTGGGCTTTTCATGGTTTGCAGGAAGTCACTGTCATGTCAGTGTATGAACAGATCAAAAATTATTACCTTCCACAAACAAACAAGTAAATTTCAATTAAAAATTACACTTAACCCCAAAATAATCTAAATTCCTTCCCAGTGTGGGGCAGGCAGGGACACAGTGGGGGCAAGGAAAAAAGGGAGTATGAAAGGTTAGATTTTTAAAAAATAAGGTATATTTCTCATAGTACACCAGTAATGTAGGATACTGGAGATTAAGTGTCACTGGGCAGCCCTAAAAAGTGCTTATCTGAGTCTACATATATTTGAAGTTCCTCTGTCCTGGTCTTTTAGCATAATTACTTGCTCACTAACAAATAAAACTTCAAAATAAGGCTAAAGGTATAACAAAACCCCTTTATGAGAGAGTTTGTAAAAATGTTTGACAACTGGGTAGTGCAATATTAAGAACCAAATACAGTCTTGAAGAGGTGTCTGGGCAATGAGGCCCAGGTCCGCGGCTAGCTCTCCTGTTTTACAACTTCTGGAGTATAGCACTGTCAAAACTCACAGACTTCAGCATGACTGGCATTTAAATGTGGCTTCTTAAATCCTTGTCAAGTCCACTTTTCATTTGATACCAATGTTCCTAATAACAAAAAATCTCTGCTCCAGGTAACAGACATGGCAGGCAGTAAGAAGGAACTAGCTTGTGCACCATGGTCTTCACCCCTCCTGAAGCCCATCTTTGATTCTCTCAGTAAGAAACAGGAGAGTGGCTCATTCAGTTCTCTGTCTGGAAGTCAAAAATTCTTGCATAATAACTTGTTCTGAGAGCTGAAATACCAATGAGCATCCTTAGCTAAGTAAGACAATCCTCCCCAAGCATATTCTGAAGGAGCATTTTTTCATTCCTCCAGTCTAGGTTTCCCTGGTGCATCACACACACACATAAGAAAGTCAGGAACCCAATTCAGCACATTTAAAAATAGAAATTAAAAACAAATATAGGAAAAAAGAAAAAAGCTCTCACACGAAGTGTATGTGTCTGGCAATCAGCCTTTTACATGGGTTTCATATGGATGTATTGGTTTTGTTTTATTTCACAGTTATCTTCAAGGTTCTTCTCCCAATACAAGATTTTTTTAGATAAATTCAACTGATAACTTTGCACACTGTATTCTTTACAAAGAGAGGAATTTTGAGCCTGAAAAAAATATCATGTGAGCTAGCCAATAAAGCTAATCTTTTTATAGATGCTTTAATATATTTATGAAATATACATTTCTAAGAGGTTTCTGCTGACTAAGCAGAAGCCCAAAATCTTGTTAAAAATAACTTCATGGCAAATTCTATATTAATGTTACTGTATTGCATTATTATCACACAAATGCACTGAGTGATTTGTACTTTAAAAATTAATGTTGTTCAAACTCTGAGTGTATGTGTGATGATGAGAGATGCATACATTTTAATGAGATTTTTCTAAGAATTTTCTTACAGTGATTTTGTCTCATGAAGGAAGTTGTAATGCCTTAAACCCCAAATTGTAAGATTCATGTATCTTACAAAAAAAATTATGTACTAATAGATAATCACACAGAACTTTAATTCTCTTAAGCAGTTTTCTCAGCTTAAAGAGAGCAACAGATCTTTGAGCATTTTGACAAGAAAACCCACCATCCTGAAAGAGAGGAACAGATTTGTTTGAATATATACAAGCCAGAAAAAATGAAACCCGCTTAGATGAGCAAGAGTTTAATTTACTTTTTTCCCCCAAAGTCTTTGACAGAGTCAAAAAAGAAACAGACTTTCAAATGTTAGGAAAAATCATTGAGAGCAACAGTTTTCTTTTTTATGTTTAAATTCTTCAGATACAACCACCGGGAGACAGATTTTGTTAGCTTAAAAAGAGAAGCTGGAAAGGTTTATTTTCTCTCTCACACAGTTACACAAAGAGACACCAACAATCAAAAGAGGCAGAGTTTGTGTTTAATTTTTTAAGTTCCCCAACTAAATTATTTTAATTCTGAATTCTGCCACAACTAAATCCTCCCTGACCTTCTGAAGTAGAAAATGACACTGGATCTCAACTGGACTGACATCTTCCAGAGCTGGAGGCACAAGAGCATTCTCTGTTTCCCACATCTTCTCTTTTTAACTGCTCAATACCCACAAATGCAGCCACAAAACTAGGAATAGCTACTGTAATATAAGAGCCCCACTGTGTCTCAAGCATACAACCTTGACTAAATATGCTAAGCAGCCAGTTACCTCTTCAATTTGCCAGAGAAGCGACTCTGTATCTCTACCTTTCTTCTGAAAATATTCTATGCTCCCCGCTGTGTGCAGGCAACTCCGAAAACTTCAGCGAGGACCTAGGCTAGAAGTCTACTTTCTTTAACAACCATTTGAGAAAATGCCCAACTCGATCCAAAGGGCAAAGTAAACTTCAGTCCTCTCTGGTGAATAGGGAACAATGTGCTGGCTGTGCGTTTATTCTTACCCATATAGTTTTCTGGCGCACTTATACAAGAGCCAGGCATTTTAAGAACCTAAGGTAGGTTACCCTGATTTAACTGTTGGCAAAGCACTCAGACACAGTAGGTTTGAAAGCACAACCCACTCAAACATGCTATTATTAGAACCAGGTGGGAAATAATTTTCCCAATTTTGGAACACTTCTGAAATAAAAAAAAAAAGAAAAACTCTTTCCACTATAAATTGGGACAAACAGTCAAAATCTCCAGAAAAGCTGAAGACCATAAATCAGTGTAAATTGGTGGAAACATTATAGTTACTTTTGATGTGCTTTAGTTCAACCTCAAGCTTCTGATTTACAAATTCTTTACTATAATTCATTAAAAGTTTGAGATGAAAAGTCATTCTGGACTAACAGATGCGACTCTCAATTTAGAAAATTTTGAATTTATAAACTTTCTAGTGGATAATTTAGCAAAATTTACCTCATCCCGACTGAAGAAATTTTCTGTTCCAATTAAAAACTTTTTCAATAGAAAAGTTTTGCATCTGTAAACTCCATCCAACTCTAGTTACTATTGTTATATTCTATTGAGGCTGGAATGCAAAAAAATGGGGCATTCTGAAGTGATCAAATTGGGAAAAAGGATTCAGAAGATGCAGATGTGGTAGAAAACACACTGTGAGAGAAAGGCTTTGGTGAAACCATTGTTCTTATAATGATACCAATTAATACTAATTATTCCTAAGGATAAATAAATATATTGGTGAAGAACTCCTACATCTCTTGAAAGCATCAGACCCATAAAGTCCTCATTTCCTTTTTCCTTTAACACTCATATGCTTGCTCACAGAAATCGGTCACAAGATGATATGCTCCCAGCATGGCATAAATTCAATTTTAGAAATAGCAACAGCAGAATCTTCAGCATTTTGGACTCAAATTGTTTCATAAACCTCTGAATGAAAAGGTTGAAACTGTACAGGTTCATGTGCCTGCTTTTTAATTCAAAAAGTACAATATATCACAAAGCCTATGAGAGACTATGCAACGAAATGTCACCTTTGAAATCTGTCTATAAGTGTGTGAACGTGAAGGAGAATTTCAGTTCAGAATATCAGAGGTCTTGTTAATTCCATACTGCTGGGGAGTATGCACAGTAGCTTTCCACATAACCATCACTTTCTGTGCTAGGCAACTTGACCAAACTGAGTAAAGAATCATACAAATACTTCTGAAAGTTGTCTAACAAAAACTCAGTGTGGCTGTCTGTATGCATTTCATGATGATTTGTTTGGCTGCACAATGTCACATACTGAACACAAGGTCAAATTCGCCTGTGACATGGGAGAAAAAACTTGACTGAGATCAATAGATTATGATCACCTATGCTAGTGGTAAAACTACACTTCCAATTCATTGACTTTCTTATTATAGAAAAGACACAGATACCGTAAAAATCAGGGTTTGTAGCTTCTCCAGTTTTTATGCTGTCCCTCTTTCAAATACTCTATCAGTATTTATGAGATGTATATTCAACACAAGTATATTTAACCAGGCAATGAAGTTCCATTGCCAAGACAGGACAGCCTTATGGCAGAAATTGTGACATGTTTTCAAGGCTGGTGGTGTGTTTTCTTCACTGCCATAATGAACCTTGTTTATCTTTTTCTAGTTCTTAGTAACCCCACTACAACAGCAGCAGAGCAGGATACCATAACTCAACTTTCAATGGTACTAGGATCTAACAGGTGCTAGCTCCAGTATTAAATTTATTTTTGCCCAAAGGATATGATTATGATGTCAAGAATAGAGTTAGAACAAACAAGTTGGAATCAAGATCATAATAACCCCCACAAATGAAAAGGTAGGTATTATACCAAACCAGCTAAAATTAAACATGCTGTCTGGTTTTTAGTACTATTTCTTTTCTTTCATGTTAAGGAAAGGAAGACAGAAAGGTTTGGTATAATATCAGGGTAAGAGAGCTGGCTTTTAAAAATTAGTTTCTGGGCATCTTATCATCAGACATTTCTAAGATGGCAAAAGGTTTCACAACAGCAGATGATAAATAACAGAGTAGATGTTCTTCAGCGTAAATATTGGAAAAACTGACTGCTGTAAATATGTCTAAAAAAAGAGAAATGAATCTGATATGCCATAAGAAATATCACCATTTCTGTACTTACATCTCAAAATATTTTCTAGGCAGCCACCTCAGTGTTTTTTGAAAGTTTACATCCTTGTAAGCAAAAGAAGATTCTGGTTTTATATGCAGTAACTCTAATGTGGTTCTTTACTGTTATTCTGCTACATTCTGATTTTTATACGCTGCAATAATCAATCATTCCCTGCTAGATAGAAACGTGCTATTTCTAACATTTTATTTTTAACAGCACGTTTCATAATAGATCACATTCAATTCCATTTGTGAGCTCCCCAAAGCCCAAAATAGCTGTAAAAGATGGACAGTTTCTGGGTAAGAAAAATACTTTGGCTGAGCATATTTACAACTTGGAAATATTTAATCCCTATTAAAATAAAGGCTAACTGCTGTGAAACTGATAATTAGAGCTGAGAAACACTGAGACTGCCTGCAAAATACTGGACTGCAAAATACTGGAATACAAAATACAGAAATGCTGTCTATTTTTTGATAAAACTTACTCAGTTTTCCAAATGCTGATTTGAACCAGGAGGCTGGGACTGAAAGCATGAAAAGCTATTTTTAGCTCTCATTCCCTGGGTGAGGACCAAAGCAGGGGCCACATAGACCCCAGTAAAAGGGGCTTACAAAAAATCAGGATGGGGATAACCATGAAAGCCAGAAGTACATGTCTTACATGGAAACCTCTGCTCTGTAGACATATGGTTCTTAAATTGTCCTAAGTAGCTTAGATCGCTACTGCAATAATCCTAAATTACACTAAATGCATTGTGAGAATAAGCAAAGAGGATATAATACTATTTGAGGTTGCTGAAAGATCAGCAACAGGACAGACCATATTGATATTTTACATGTTTTTAATAATACCACAGAGATGATCCAATACACCTTGACTCTCTCGGATTCAATGACCTCTTGATTTGTGTGGTCATCCTGTATTTCAGTATATTTCATGACAAAATACAGAGGCAAAGGAACAATTCACTAGAATTCAATTCAACATTTGGGGGGGAGCTGGGGACAGGGGCACTGGGACTGGGGGAACTGGGGACATGGGGACAGTGGGGACATCAGGACTGGGGATGGTGGGGACATGGGGAGAGCAGGACTGGGTCGCCCAGCTGCAGCCCCTGGCAGAGCAGCATGAGGTTTGAACCCCCAAACCCACCCAAAGCCGCCCCTATGCACCCCAAAACCCTCTGTGCACCCCAAATCTCCGTTATTCACCCCAAAACCCTCTGTGCACCCCAAAACTCTCTCTAGCCACCCCAAACCCTTATCATTTAACCTTCCCCCCCCCCCCCAATCCCCCCAGCTGTACCTGCATTCAATTCAACAATTCAACTAGAACTTCAGTGTCAGTTTCAAGTCTTCATATTTGGGCACATAAATCAGGTTCAAGTTTTCAAAAAGGCTCATTCTCTCTGGGAGCTGGATACTTTTGAATTCTGATCACTTAATCTGGTGCTAAAAGTGAGCTGAGCTGAGTTTTGTTGATAAATTGTGACCTACTTATTAGGGAATGAGAGCATATGTGTAAAATTATACCTGAGTACTGGTAGTCTAAACATCTGAAGGGTCCAAAGTAATCTGTCCTTCCAGTAGAACATATTGCAATTAAACAAAAGGTGGTTAATTATATAGAAATGCTGAAATTAATGTATTGACCTAGAGTAGTAGCTATTGAGAATAATAAAAAAAGAGGATGACAACTTTAACCCTGTCTTAGAATTACAGAATGCAATTGCACCCTGTATAAACTTTTTCAAAACTGTGTGTCTGATGTGTCAGAGTTTTGAGAATCCATACTGCAGCCCCACAAGATGATAAAAGAAATTTGCACTGTGTCTAAGATTAAACAGAAAAAAAAAAAAAAGTCATTTTGCATATACTTGCAATGGGTAATTAGATTCGGATTTTTTCACTTTCTCTGATGCTTTCTAAAGGATGCTTGATAGCAATCGGCTCTGTTTTCACTGGCTAGTCCATACATATCCTTTTGAGACTTGTGTAACAGAGTCTGTGAAGTACATATGCAAATCCCATCTCCCAGATTTACAGTCACAGAGGTGAATTTTCTGTAGATGTTCAGCATTCACAGCATAAAAATGCTTTATTTCTACTTTTCAACTTTTTTCAGTAGTGATGAGGAAAAGAAAGAAGAGAGAAAGGAAAGGAAAACTTAAAGTACACATTTCTGACAATTATTTCTTTCATGCCTTACTGCTCCACTTTCCCGCTTCTTATTTAAAGCTCTTTAAAATGTGTATTTGGGCATGTATTTTCCTACTGCCTAACACCTCTGCAATGCTTTTTTGCCTGGTAGAGTGATCAGATATTTTACAAAAGTACTTCAGCAGAGTAAAGCAAATTATTTTCCCCAGACCTGTCTGCTGGACTTGTCAATGGCAAAGTGTCATGTTGTTAGCAATTGTTTTCTTATGATCATAACAGTCCTAAAGCATTTAGCAAACCACTGTCTTAATTTACAAATGAAGCACTTAATGGAATGTTTTAGATGGATGCACGTGTTTGATAAAGATTTTGGACATTTACAGCAGTCTTAAAAGTTAAAAGTGCCTCCGTGTTTTTTATGTGACTTTACAGATCTAGTAAATCCTCCTGGAAAAGTCAGTTTTGAGCATTTCAACGAAAGAGAAAAACTAGACTTTATACTTCCCTCTGACCAAAAAAAAAAAAAAAAAGGGCCGTGTCTCCCTGTTTTATGCATATGAGATAACATAATTAATTGTGTATATCAAACCAGGAGAGGCTGACAGAGCACAGAGTGGGTTATATATGTGAGTTGTGGGATATAATGAGCAGCCAAAAATCAGCAGCAGTGCATTCTGAAAACCAGAATATTTCAATTAGAGGTTATTGAAATGAGTCTGAGTGCAGACTACTACCTAATCCTTTCTTCTGTGATAGCAAGGGATGTTAAGGCTTTTCCAGAAAGAACCAAGAATTTGTCTGCTCCTTTTTGCCCCTCTGACCATTGTGGCAGATAGGTTAGATGAAAGCTTGCATCATTTTACCAGTGATGCAAGTGAAATTGTACAGTCAATACATGATCTCGTTGGAAGCCCCTATATTGTGTTTTGCTCATTTCAAATACATCACACCACTGCAGGAACAAACATGTCCTTTGGAAGTCAAGTCCACGTACATTTGAGTATGAATGTGTGTTTGTGGCACGTTTCCCTCGCAGGAAAACACACTGGCCTCTTTTGATAGGCACCCAACTCACAACTCCTAATTCAAATATTTTGACAATAGTGCCCATACAGACTACATGACCTGTAATTTTTTATAAATATTTCCATGAATCCATAATGTCTATTTCGGGATTTCTCTTAGACTTGCTTCAGACAATCTAATGAACATTTATTTTGATTTTTTGCTGACATTTTCTTTCCAGTGACCATAGTTAAGCTCCTTCTAAGTTTCCAAAGTGATGTAAAACACTGGGAAACTTAACTATCATTTAAAAATTTTGCTTTATATTTACATGTACATAATATAAATGTTATGTATAAATAAGATGCATATAATATAAATTTAATACATGATATTTCATGGGTTCCATAAACATTCTTTATATTACAACATTGCCGGAGGGAGGACATCAAATATTGTAATTTGATCTGTTTTGCTTTTTAATTGATAACCTTAGCCAGGAGGAATTAATTTAAGAGCTACTTCTGTAAGGAATTCAGGACTCCACATAACTCCAGAATTGCACACCTCTATTCCAATGAGTTCTCTCTAGCTTCCTGGTGTTATCCCATGTGATATATGTTAGCATATTAATAGTTTAAGATCTCAAAAAATCTTTGTATTGACTTCCCAATCTGGACCATCTGTTGTCCTCAAATCACATATGCGGTTTACTTTTTCCTCCAGCTCTACATTTGTTTCCACAGTCAACTTGGGCACAAAATTCAGAAGCAAGTGATAGGATATAGGTACCTAAGTATTTGATTTCTGATGAAATAATTGCATGATTGTATTTTACCAATTATGTAAACAGAATTCTCAGAATGAAAATTATATTTTCGTCCCCTTGGCCAGTGCCTCAAGTCAGTTACAATTACAGCACATTGTTGCAATACTGTTTTTTTTTTTTTTTTTAATGCTGTATAATGCTATTAACACAGACCTGAGGAAAATATTTTTAAGCTCTTTACAGATAAATTATGAAATCATGCATCAGAATTGTCCTCGTACTCCCACAATATTGCAATCCCTATATACACAGCAGCAGTGCGTAGGTACAAGCACAGTCATTATACAGTCTGTAACCTTTTCTCAGTTTAGAAAATATAGATTAGCAAGTAAGGAAAGAGCAAGCACAGCAGTTTCCTCTTTCGTTGACTCACTGTCATTACTGTGTCAGGTTCTTTGTTTTTCAAGACTGCCTTTTTCCAGCAAAGTGAAATGCCAAATCACTCAAACCATGAGAAATATTCAGAAAGAATTACATTAATTTTAGACCACTGAGTCAATTTGTAGTAGAAAGTGAGAAAAAAGGGCAACATATTCCCTCTCCAATGTAAATAACGACTGATTTTTATCTCAATTATTTCACTAAGAGAAAGGGTAAGTTCTGCTGGAGTCTTCCACACCATCAATGATGTGTCACTTTCTTGCGACTGAGAAGACAAAATGCAAACACATTTTACTCTTGCTTTAATTGGAGAGTAAAGTCATCTTCATGATTTGATATGTTGCAATAATCCAAAACTAAAGCATATCTTTATTGTTACGGAAATTTCTATGTCTAAATGCTCTTTTATATAGCAAGCAGTTAGGTACCCATGGTGGCTGCAGATGACACACTGTGCACAATGTTACTAGTAAGAAGTTCAATTATTGGATACTATTTCCACAGCTTCAGTTTGAAAATGACAAAAGACAAGTTCAACAATACACTTAACACTCAACCAATATTTTTTTTCCAGGTTAGTTCATCCATATTGTTAAAATAAATTTGCTGGAACAAAGAGGTTATATGGGGAACTTGGGCTACCATTCTCTGCAAAGTGAAGCGAAAAAGTACTTGCATAAATTTAAGGAGAAATTCTTCCTCATGTCACAACAATAGTGACAGCAGACATTATTAACCAAGCTTTTGGGGTAAGAGCATTCTTCTGTTAGTTGACCTATCTCCAGGGGAAAAAAATTTTTAAAAAAGAGAAAAAAAACCCCCACAACTAAAGTACTGATCAATCTAAAAAGCTCAGATCCCCAGTTTTTAATTTAAGACTCTTGTGGGAGTAAAACGGCACTGGTTTAAAAAGCAGTAAAGAGAAATCCTCTAAGAAGACAGTATAAAAGCAGTAAACTACAATTCTACCTCTTGCCCCTTCTCAAATTTATTTTCTCAACAATCTTACTTTTTTGCTGGTAGGATGCCTTTAAAGGCACACAATATTTTTTCATGTGATGGATTTGCCTGTTTCATAAGGGAAATCAGTTTCTGAACTCCTGAACGCTGCCTATGTCTCACAACTCAATGCTTTCCAGCTAAAGTATGAGCTGCAAAAATTTGACAAATTAAAACCTTAGCTAAATCTACATGGCTTTTAATGTCAGTGAAGACTATACCTTTCTTATTTCCTTAAACTCAAGTGTCTCTGTTATCTCATGAGTATATATCAATTAACCATAAGGATATAATTCAGAATAAAATCTTATTGCAAGTCAGTGTAATCCTGCCTAATATCAGTTCTCTTCTTAGTTTAAGCTATTTCCTGTACTCAGCTTGCCACTGAGAAAACAAAGTCTTAATCAATAGTACAAGAAATCTTAGCCAGAGAGGTCAACCTGCCACAAAAAACTCAGCAGTAATGAGTGCTGTAAACACTTTTCCTTTAAATGTTTTATTTCCTTTTAACCTTGAAAATAATCTGATCCAAAATTAAAGTTAATTTAGATAAACAACTGCTTACATCACCAAAGCATTATTATTGGTTTGAAAATTATATTAACAGAAAGAAATTATGAGCTAAAAATCTTTCAGATGTTGGTGGAAGTGAGATTTTCTTCCCTTTATTGAGATGAAATTCAGGAAGAGCTGTAGGTGAAATGCCATATCACTTCCCTGTGATTCTCCTTTACTCACAATTTTCAGGCTGCTGATTTCACTATATAACTTAAAATGTATATTTTTTAAATGTTAATTGCTTGCAAATTAAACTAGAATCTAAAATTTCTGAGCATTATAGATACTACTCATTGGCTAATATTTGTACTACATAGTGCTGATAGGACCTCCGACTGACAATCCTAGGGGTTTAAAAAATAGACTTTCAGCTTTTCTGTCCACAAAATGTCAAAGTAGAGCCTGGATGTTGAACAAAGCTAATGTTTTAGGCTACTCAAAATACAGATGAACTGTGCAGCTTCCACTGATTTATTCACTGAAGAAGGGTGCATGAACCAAAAGTTTCTTCTAACCTGCCTAGCAGTAAGAATCATTCCCGTATAGTGCCACTATCCATCTTGATTGTATTCCTTCAGGTGAAATTAGTATGCAGAGTGAGAGCTGATGTTCACCTCCTTAGCTTGAATGTCCATGATTGTTATTTGAAGAATTTTTGCCAAGCCTCTGGAAATCATACTGGGTTGTTATGTGTAACAGCTGGCTACATTTTCATTATTACTCACAGTGGATTATGTTCATGCTGCTCTTTTCCAAGCAGGTCCATCCACTCAGTTTTCTCAGGCAGCCTTTTTTTCTCTCTAGCAATAAAGGGACAGGAGAACGTCAGTCTCAAGATATTGCAGATAGCCTGCTTAATGTATTCCATGTGCACTGGTGTAGTTGGTGAATAAAAGGGAGCAAGTAGGTACCTTCCTGAGTAATCAAGTTCAGCAATGGTGTCCTGTTTGGTGTTAGATCCAAAGAAGGACTGAGCCAAACCAGCAGAGGAACTTTTTAGAAAAAAAAATCTAATAATATAACCATTACTTTCACTAATGCAAAGTCAATTATTGAATTGCCCATAAATCTCCAGAGAATAAATATGCAAGTATTTCATATTTCACAGCCATATTCTGCCCTCAGAGTATGTGGGCAGCTCTATTAAATTATAAAGGATGCAGATGAAGGGTATGATGTGTCCTGAAGTCATGACAATTTGATGATTATTGTGTTTGATTTGTAACTTTACCCTTATCATTGAACTTATATTTCTTGTCTAAGGCCTATTTTAATGTGGTTATAGAAACCTTTCTCTCATTTCACCCAAGGCAGAAAAGAGCATGTAAGCCTAAAAGCAGTATTTTTCTTTTTTTTCCACCAAAATTAGAGACAGAGCATTAGAAAAAAAACAGAGGTGTCTACAGTCTGCCCTCCATTTCCTATTAAGTCCTTGTATTCTGAGATATTGAGACTGCGGTTTAGTATATCAGGAAATAAATATCCTGATGCAATCCTTTTCAACCTGAAAAGGTACTTCATGAAGGTAGATTATTTTTCACATAAATGTTTTAATTTTGCTTCAATATTAAGACACAATCTTTCTTCCTCTTTCTGACTTTTTGAAATTGCTAATGGTTAGATACCACTTTTTCCCCAGATTGCTACCAAAGATTCAGCAATTGAGCAAAGTGTAGTTACCATTTCCACCTGAATCCCATTCTTAACTTGAAACCACCCCGATGGTGTTCCTGAGAAACTCTACCTAGAGTTCCTACTCCACAGTAGCTCAATTAAATAGAAACATGTTATTCTGGACATTAAGTGTCTCTGAAGAGCAGAGAGGTGGAAATAGACTTCTTTGCAAATATCTTTTCCCTTCTCAGCTTTCTTAAAAACTCAAGGGATATTTCCATGGACTTCAGATGGGCTTGGCCACCCATCTTTGCTGAGAGGACTCCATTATTTAAATGGAAAAATCAGAGGAAAGCAAACAGATCATAGGTGAAGTGGCCAAAAAAAAGCACTTAATGTAAATACGTGGCAAAAACTCTGTGGCATCTATCTCCCACCTATTTTTTCTACTAAAAGCAAGACATTTGGGGATCTCTGAAACATGTCTGTGAATCTGAAGTTCATGCAAAGAATACAAAACATCACAAAATCTTAAAAGGTAAATGTTCTTAAAAGTCAGCTGTTTTGCTTTGCTGTTTGAAAGCAACTACTTTTTATTTTTAATTTTGAAACCATATCTGTAGCTAATTATTTTAAATATTTCCAAAACCAAATACTTTGTTCTGGGTTGAAAAACATTTTTCATTTGCCCTAGATGTTTATTGTTTTTAAAATTATTATTTCTCTGGAACTTTTGGGTAGATGCAGCATAATTCATCCTAACCCTTTTTTTCAGCCAGAGAACCTCAAAATAAATACATACATACCAAAAAATCAAGATATATCTTGTCAGTGAAATGTGACTGTCTCTGATCAGTGATGCTGATTTTCAATTTAATATGTACTTTCTACCCATAAAGAGAAGAGCTTTATTGTTCTCATTATGCTTGGAAAACATATACTGAGCGTTATGCCTAATCAGTATTTTAACTGAAGTACACATAAAGGATCTGTCTCATATATGAGATGATTTCTATCTGAATATTTTAATAGTCTATAGCAAAATTTATACACCACACAAAACAACTAATTGACAATTCGCATCAAAATAAAATGTATTTTAAACTTAATCAGAAGCTACAGCTGATTTCCTGGCATGAATCGACTGGCATAAAAATGTTCTTTAAAAATAGCTAAAAAACCCCCAACAATCTCATAAAGCAAAGTAGCTGTAAAATGAAATCTTGTCAGCACTGATTTATAAAATTAATTTCTTTCATTAAATTATGAGATAAATTTTGGGTAACTGAACTTTGATAGTTTTGTGCAGAAAAGCATTGCAGTAAATATAGAAAACCTAGATGTTAAACAGGAAAATATCCATATATTACATTTCATTGGGAAACTTCAGTGAGGTGTACATGACTGAGAAGAAAGTACTGTTAGGCTGTGTACAAAAAAGCCTTGTGGACCTGCACTTAGTTTCTTTCCAGAACTGTTACATGTACCTCCTTGGTTTACAGTAACCTTCTGATTTCATTACCAAGTTTGAGACTTCTCTTTGTATGACACTTAGTCACATTACATGCCACAGACATGATATTTTTAGTTGTATACGAACATAAAAGATAAACTGGGCAGACAGTACAATTCAAGCAATGTTTGCTAAACTTCAGTATAAATCTACTGATCTTATTTACCTCAGCAAAATTTCACACAGATTTCAAGTCTAAAAAATTCCACCTTCCCTTTGGCTAAGAAGTAGCTTTCATAGGCAATCAACGCTTTTTAGTAGAATCCACCATTCAAGCAGTGGTTTACCAGGAGAATTACATAAAACAGTAAGCCTCTATGGGCACATGTAGGAAGTGTTGAAGGGAGAACCCTCTCCTTCACATATTTACAAACTCAAGGCCAAGAACTTGCCAGTTAGGAACATGTTTTCTCAAGGAACTAGCAGTCTGGGATTCTCCTATTTTTTCAATGTTCAATTTTAGAAACTTAAAGGCTCATTAAATCGCACAAAGTAGTAAGTACTTATCTCATAAAAATCCTTCATTGAGATACTCAAAATTTCATGTGCTTATAAGAATTACTTCCTCAGTAAAGACCTGATGTCTTAGACGTGAATGCTCATTTTTCCTTCTCAAATCATAGTCCTTGTTAAGCAGGCATACACAAATTGCTATCCCGTCATGATTAAAATAGATTAAGAATGTAAAGAATCAGGAATTCTAAATCTCAAATGACATACGAAAATAATAGGGATGACTGGACATCTTTTTTGCATCCACTCAACTTCAGAAGCAGGAGAAATCTCAGGGATTTTTTCAGGTCTTTCAGTTTCTTTAGTCTTTTCTTCCCATGTGTTTCCATAACTGTAGGTGAATTTCCAATTGTTTCATAGGTTTAGAATCATAGAATCAAGGAATCATAGAATAGTTTGGGCTGGAAGAGACTTTTAAAGGTCATCTAGTCCGACTCCCCTGCAATGAGCAGGAACATCTTCCACTAGATCAGGTTGCTCAGAGCCCTGTCCAGGCTGCCCTTTAATGGTTCCAGGGATGGGGAATCTACCACTTCTCTGGGTAATATTTTCCAGTGTTTCACCACCCATATTGTCAAAAATTTCTTCCTTACATCTAATCTAAATCTATCCTCTTTAGTTCAAAACCATTACCCCTTGTCTTATGATGTTTAACTGCAGAACAGAAAATTGTTTGCATTTTCTTTTGCTTTTTCATTTCCTTGAACATTCATTTGACATTATTTTCTTGTCCCTGTAATCTATTTTTATTTTCCTTAACATAGATAACAATTCTGATGCTCACTGATTTGCTTTGTTCAGTAGGTCTTCTCACAGATATGCATCATAATGTTTTTTTTAATTTGCTTCAAATTTTTATCCTGGTAATTGTTGTTTTAATAATCTTCAAGTTTTTCCAAGTTGTGCAAATAATTTTCCACTTAACAGTGGAAGTGCAGCATCTGATTTTTCCTCATTTTCCTAAAGAGCAAAGGAATCACTCTTGCTAGTCAAAATTGCGTTTCATTTACTAGAAACTGAAGTTGTGATTTGCACTTAGAGAGATGAGGATAAAGAATTGTAGGAGAATAAAATGAGAGTTAAATTCAAGCTTAATGAATCATTTAGAAACAATGCATCTTTCCCAAATAATCAGCAATCTTCACTGTCAAAACATAACTTTGCCAGGCTTTTTGTCTGAGATGATGTTTAAAATGAGACAAAAATTGTATCATCTCATTTTCTGGTTCTTTTGAAAACTCCTCATTTTAAGGAGAGAAAATAAGTCATTCACATTTTTCTCATCCATAGGTGCTTGGAGAACTAAAAATGAAAGTAGGAACTGAGTACGTTGTTTTGTTATAGCAATCACCAAGCTTTGCTCAGTGGTTAAGTGGCCACTCTCCTGTTTTCACTTGGTATATATGGAAATTGATATAAGGGAGCAGAGCATTTCCACAGTCATCTTCTTTATAACTGAAGCCAATTGCATTAAATGTACAATAAACAGTGTCCCCTTTTCATCTGTATTATCTTATTTTCTCCAACAGGTAATGTACCCTTTTGGGACAAGTTCAGAATTCAGCTCTTCTTCATAGGCAGTTATGGTTAACCAGGGGGCTGCAGATGACAAAGGTTATTTTTGAAGAAAACCTGGTGAACTAAGTTCCACAGAGAGTGTTAAAAGAATACAGATTAGGTCAATTATAAGTAATTTTCCTTGACTAACTGCTCTTACTCTTTTTTCCTTTATGTGAGTGCTCTGTTTATTTGGCAGTGCTAGTATATTTCTCCTACAGTGGGTGGAGAACACTGTTTTCCTCACTTTTCTTCAGTAAAACCACAGAAAAGAACCAGTACTGCATTCTTCCAAGACAGACTCTTTTCTAAAAGAAACCTGGATGGAGGATGAATCCAGAACAGGAGAACAGATTTGACAGGTTAACAGTCATGCTCTGCTAAGTGGCACTTACAAACTAACAACAAGTAACATACAATGATGAAGTGGGAGAAGGAGCAGGATATTTCACATCCAGCCAAATCAGCTAAAATTCTCCCATTGACTTCTGAGGTGACTATGGTCATAAAATGTTTGATGCTTGTCTTATTCCACCCAGTAGACGTGGGGTGAGATAAAGACAAACTTCAGGTGGTTTTGAGTCCATTTCACCACAATCTAGCACCCCAAAATAATGTTGCAATGGGTGGTGTTATGGAGAAAATTGAACAGGGGATGTATAATGAGACTGTAAATTGATGAATGGTAGGAGGGATGCTATTAGTAGATATAAGGCTTTACCCAGTTGGAAAACAGGGATTTGAGTTTTGCAGCTGAAGATATAAAAACACAGATCTCTGCCACATTAATTAATAACTACTTGAGGATCAGCTGCAGTGATTCATTATACTGCCCATGTATTAGAAAACTTCAATGTGCTCCGGCTCATTTCATGTTAAAATTGAAATCTATCTGCAGATTACACTGGAATTCTTCAAAAAGACATAGGCACGGTAGTGCCTACATATCAGTCTAGACAGGTCAGACAGAAATATTTGATTAATGTTACAAGAGAGAGCCATCCTAAAACAGAAGTCCCATCCATGTTGCTTCCAGCTGCAAAGATCCTCAATGTGGGTGGTGAACTTTTGCAAATGTAGCTCTCCATCTGTCAGCACAAATTATTTTTTTTTCAACACAGATAGCTCAAAAGGTTATGCAGTCACAGGATTTCCCAATACCTATTATAGGATACTTTAACGCTTTAGTCCAGCAAGTCAGAAAAAAATAAGTGAGGTCCTGCAGGACAAGAATGAATGTATAAGCAGAACTGTTCTCAGTTCCTCATCCCAAATCAAGCTATGCCTAGCTCTAGTCCATACAGCCAGTGCCACTGGTCAGCCAGTTGCTGCTTTAAGGAGAGGAAAGAAATATCACCAATGGAAGGTATCTATTGTCATAAGCATATGTACAATATGTCAGAGAAGGAACAGCAACCTGGACATTTTTTTTCCCATCTATTGCTGTTTCTCTGGATTACCTCTTTAAACTCCATTCCCAAATAGCAACAGTCTCAGTAGTATTGGTGACCTTCGGCAACAGCATTTCTATCTTTTGGGGCTACATCGATTTTCTCTGGCTTCTGTGTAGCAATTTGGCATCTTGTTGACCCAGAGCCACAAAGTGGCCGGTGTCACTAGCTGTAGGGGACTTTGAGAGATTTTTTTAGGACAACAAACTAGAACATGACCTGGTGCAGGCTGCAGTGAAAAAAGCATCTGTGCTACTCTCTAGATTCTGGCAGTTCTAGTGGACTAACAACCATGTTTGGCGGACGGTTGCATTGACTTATTTGTCTCAAGATAAGTTGGTTAGCCACAGACAGTAATGGACTTGCTTGTCTTCATGTGTGTATCTGTGCTCCAAGAGATTTTGTTTCAGTTTGCAAAAATCCAAATGACTAAATGCTTAGGTGTTTGTAGAGTGTATTAACATATTAGCACCTAAGAGCACAGAAAGTATAAGAACCCTCTCAACTTAGCTTGTTTTGTAGGAATTGTTGAAATAGTTCAAGGAATTCTTAGGGATCTCATTTATACCTTGACCGTGTACATCCTATTCATTTGTTTGGGCTTTTTTAGTAAAGATTAATGCATATTCCTTTTCCCTATGGAATACAATAATTTTGACAGCAGTAAATGTTTGGAATCCTTGCATTAATTCACTCTCATAGTGAAATTCTGATGCATTCTTATTTAAAACTCTGTGATGTACCAGCTTGCTAAAGGCTTGAAATGGATTGATTTGAATTACATCCTGTGGAGGAGAGTCTACACCCATCCAGCCTGGTGCCTCAGCCTGGATAATTTTAATCCTGCTGATCTCTATTACTCAGTAATTACAAATTAATCTGGTCTAAACCTGAATAGTTCTGCAGCCTTCAGAAGACCTACACTGATGCTTCCCAGGAAATACTGTTCCCTAAGTACTATTTGAAAGTTTTGTAGACTGTGAGAAAACTTTCTAACTGTATACCTTTGTGGTGTTGTAAAGAACAGCATGAGTCATGAGCAAATCACAGCCTTGAGGTAACTCCCCTAGATTCTTACCATCGCAGCAGGCAATGGGTTCAGTTTTAAGAGTATCCTTTCTTTATTTCACAGCTGTTTTTTTACATTAGCTATTAGGTTATATTAGCTACACAGCTATGTTAGCTGACTGCATTAAGGGTTATAGCTAAGCAAAATGTTCAAACAACTGTACTAAAAAAAAAGAAAAGAAAAATAAGAAACAGAACAACTACTCTCAGTGTGAAAATAACATGGAACAACATGAGCTCTCTTTCAAAACAGTGACTTATTCCAACTAAAAGTTCTAGGTATGTATATTTCAGCTGAGGATAAATTTTTGTCCAGAACTTTACAATATAATGCTCAGTTCTGAGGTCTTTGTGTAGAGACCAAGAAAAAGGAAGACAGAAAGAAAAGGACATAGAGCTTGAGGATTACAGAGAAAGAATCTGGAAGTTTCATTTTAGTGTTAATATTCTCTTTTCAATTAGGCAGTAAAATTGCTGGAACACCCAATATCAGAGACTGCTATATTTTTAAATCCCTAATTTCATACTCTTTACTTAGGTGCGCTTCTCTTGGATGTCTGACTGAGGGTTTTAAGAATTCGCTACTCCCTGCTACCTATTTTGCAACTCTTCTTTAAATGTTTAATACGGTTTTGTACTCCTTTGACATCAGTTCATTCCTGAAAAGCACAAACAAGCATCTGACACATAATTTTAGTGAGGCACACCAGGAAATCCCCAGTCCATGAAAGGGGTATTATACGTCTTATTTCCAAATCTGCTCCTGCATAACAAGGGTTAGCACACACTTCCTCAGAGTATATTTGTCTTCAGTAAGGCAAGAAAGGAAAAGACACCGAGTGAATTTATTTAATAATTGATAGTGGAAATAAACTCTAATGAAATTTCCATCATCCAGAAACATGAACTCTATATATACTGTCATTCGTTTGTCTGCTAATAGCTGACTTGGCAGCTTCCTTGAATTCCCTACTTGCATACAGACAGACAATCCACTCCTCCTGTGAAAAAGCTCTGCAAATTCCAAGGGAACTAGAAAAGTGCTAGGGCTGTGTGCACAGAGGCTGTGTACCTCCACAGCAGCACAAAGAAGCAGCTGGTAGGGAAGCCCCATTAGAGATGAACCCTGCTGGGGAAGAAAAATCAGATTGTTTCAAAGTGTGTTTGTCTTTTTGTTGTTGTTGTTGTTGTTGTAAATCCTTTATGTGTTGGAGCTAGCAGAGGACTTAGAAACCCTCCAGACAAGCACAGAACCTACGTCTTACTTCTCTCCAAGCTTCCCACAGCCCTTTTATTCCCTACCATTTACGCTTGGAAAATTTGTGGGCTGGGAAGTGGATATATTGAGACAGAAGCTGCCAACATACAATGGCAAACTAATTTCTCCATAGTACACGTCCTTTATTCTTTCTATCTCAAATGAGAAGTCTCTTGTAGCTGTTGTGCCTTAAGGCAATGACAGGCACTGTGTAAGTACTAAGCACTCTATTTTCATATACATTGTATGTTTATAAAAGTGCATTTATTGTGTACATGCTATGAGAAAGATGAAAAAGATATGCTTCTGACTGTAAACAAACAAATATTTGGAGATAATGATAGTGATAAGAACTGATACTGGGCTGCTTAACGAAATATATTTTACAAGAATCACTGCTCTCAAATCTCTTATTTGACTATGTATAAAATTTTAATTCTCCCACTGTTTCTATAGGTGAAAAAGCAAAGAACTATACGAAAGACAATATTTTATTAAAATAGAAATAATTTTTATTATTGGTATAATAATTTTTCCTCTGAATCAGATCGTTCCAATTTCAGCGTTTCATTAGTGTCCCATCTTCCTATAAATAAGTTGGCTGAGAAGCACAAAGAAGAAAAACAAATCCGTTTTTTCCTAATAAAGTATGTCATTTAATTCCAGGCCTCAAACATGTCATCATCTTACTACATGTACAGATTTTCTCTTTGATTTCAGTAGGACTAATATTATGCCAGTGTCTCCAGAACCAAGATCTTTTAAAGCAGTCACATCAAATACTTTCAGAAGACTTGTTCTAATGATAACTTTTGTATCAGCTTTGTCATACAAAAAAGTAATTTCATGTGGTTTAAAACAGTGCAGTTGTTGTGACTACAGATACCCAATTTATGGTGAATATTTTGTTCTCTACCAGAAGGTGTTCAATCCAAACTTTATACACCACCTCAGCCAGAGAGATTTCAGAGATCAGTTTAGTTTTCCATGGCAGCTAAGCTCTTCCATGGCTGACTACACAAGGCTGCTATTGAAATAATTCCTCACCTGTAAACCTCAGTAATCAATAGTCTACTCTAATATTTATATAAAGTCAAACACCTCAGCCAGTTATTGTAGCTTTTATATTACCTGTATGTCAACAACATGTATATGTGCATGTATAAATGTCATAAAATAATACTTTCTATAATCCCCTATCATTTGGTCCATTTAAATAATTTATATGGCAAAAGAGGCAGGAGATTTTTTCAATATCTCTTACTGCTTTTGAAGCAGTTGTAAGAGCTCCTAAGATCAGAAGACACTAGGGAATGTGAACATTTCTTAAGCTAGAACACTGGAGGAGCATTCAGTGTAGAAAATACCCTGTGCAGCCTTGCATCTACTGAAATACTGTACTGCAGCACATTCCTATCAGGTTGGTAGCAAGCATTTTTGAGGTCAGAAGCAAAGTGAGCAAATTGGAAATGTGAGCATTATGAACACAAAAGAAAAGTAAAAACCTTAGTAATGCTTAAAAGAAAGAGAACCACAACAAACCCAAAGGAACTCGATAGCCTCTGCATGTTCCTACAACTCTATGTTGATTTGGTTGTCTTCCTTTATTTTTTTTTCTTAGAGTGAACAAAAGTCTGCTAAGTCCAGTTCCTTTAGGTACAGTCCCACCAAAGTAAATTTAAAATACAATTTCATATAGAATATTAAGATGAATAAAAGTAATTTTTCCTTTCTTTATTGATGCACTAAATAAAACACAATAGCTAGTAAACGCTACAGAAGCAGCAGCACTGCTATCCTTATCCAGCATCATACGTTGTCAAAGAAACAGGTGGTCTATATTGTTAATTGAAATGACAAATCAAATACGGTAAGCGCACCTGATACACAATCTACTCAGTTGCTGACTTTATAAACAGCATGACAATGTCTTTTCTATTGAAAGGCACTCACTGTATTCATATAATATAGTTAAAATATTTTCAGCAGTATTCAAAAAAGCTTAACCGCAATTTCTCATTTCAAGCTTTTAAGGAAAGCTTTCATTACTTAAAAATACAGATTGAAAACAGAAATAGCCTGGTATCAATTCCTTTCCATTTTCTCCATTCCAAATCATTAATAAATGTAATCAGTGTAGGGTAGCAAAAGGATCTTACTTTTATGTATATTTGAAAATTATGTTTCATTATGTCTAAAAAGGACTGCCTTTACATAGCCTTGTTCAATTTACTTTGGCCAAGGTTCCTCTGATTTGAGGATTAGTTGAAAAAGTAGTAGTTGAAGTAGTTAGTTTTGACTAACTTCTTTAGTCAAAAATGGCAAATGTTTAAAAGGACAATTTTGTAGACTACCAACGATGAGATTACAAAACTGTAGTATAACCAAACATCAAATTTTTGATGCATAGGCAGAAAAAATATTTTTTTTCTCAGAAAGTTAAGTAATCAATAGGCAAATATGCCGTGATCTATCAATTTGGAATTTAAAGAAAAGCAAAAAATCTCTAAAGTAATGTCTTAAGAGAACAAGAATATCTACAGTGTGATCAGAGCACATTTCAACACTCAGAATGAATTTATTTCAGAATAAACTTGCAATTTGTCATATTTTTTGGTATGTCTATAGACCTGCAACCATTCTGGTTACAGCCGAATTTTTGCTGTGGCCTTTACAACGTAATCAGAGAAACAGATATGGAGAACTGGTAGGATACCTCTCAGCAAAAGCAAGCTCATACCAAAACCAGGGGGAAATGGCCTTTTTCTTTTGAGGTTTTAGGTACAAGGCCTTCAATACTCATTTTTCCATGGACATATCAATTTGAAATAATTTGAAACAAAATGTGATTAGAACAATAATAGAACAATAGTTCTAATCTACAAGAAAAATGTTAAAACCATTAGCACTTACTGCACAGAGTGAAGGTGGGAGAGGACATGAGTAAACAAGCACTTAGCTAGTAGTGCTGTGCTTTTTCTCTAGAGAACAGAGAAATCTATAGAAATGCTTTTTCTACTTGTCTTTAGTGTGGTAGTATCCTAAATATCTAGATTGTTACGACCCTTTGTCATATATGCAACAGCTGTGAAACAGTTTAACAGTCATCAAAAGATTTAGCATTTAGATATGACACTGAAAGGTCAGGTGTGCACAAAGCAAGCATGGAAGAGCTATGAACTAGACTCCATGAAGGTGGAAGGTAATACTCAGCAAAGTATGACATCATGAAGATTAGGAATTGTAACCGGAGGGTGAGCAGAGTGTCTGAGTGACAGAGAAGACAGCGGCCTTCGACACAGAAGTGGCTTTGCGAGTGACAGACACTTAGCAGCAGATGCAACAAATATCCTATGAGCAGTCAGCATTATCTGGGTGAAATTTTCAGCGCTACAATGGAACAATTAATTCAGTCAATGCTCTCAGAAAAGCAGCAGAAAAAAATCAGGAGCGAAATAAAATACAGGAAACTAAGCACAAATAGAAGTGTTTACCAATTTATTTTCAGTTAATATTTTAGAATTATTCTGTAGCTAAGTGGAAAAATAAACTTTAGAATGCACAGCATAAACATTTTATTTTGACAGTAGACAAATACATTTTGGAGTCCCTGAATCTTTGCTATGTAACTAAGAGGTAAGGGGACTCAGCCACAAGCCAAGTTCTGTCCCTTACTGTCACTGGTAAATGGAAAATATTTAATCTGGAACTCTGCTAGTATAAACCAGACTGTCTCCATTGATATTAGTGGCATTATAATGATTTACTCATCAACAGTTGGATGCATTGAATATTTGAAAATACTAGACAAAGAATCTCTTTCTCTAGGAATAAGCATTTCTGGGTAGTTCCAGAACTTCCCGTTCCCACAGGTGAAACTCTCTACATGTCTGCAGAGGCTCTGAGATACTCTGTACAGTGTAACAGGTGTAAGGAATTAAAAACAGTGCAGAACACAGTGGCCATGATTACGTATCTCTGGTTGGTGCATATCCACTTGCAGGACTATATTTCTTTCTCTCTTCAAATTATAACCTAATCAACTGACAAGCCAGCTATCTGTCAAGAATACATACAGGAAGTATGCTCTTTTGGAAATAAGATTAAGTTTCCGAATAGTCTGTAAAACACACTTGTGCATGCTTCCTACTGGGAAAGCACTCAGTCTTGCCAGCCAAGGCTTTCCAGTTGGCATTGACCTCCTCTGTGTAGTTGGATTGTGTCTCATAGCATGACAGCTCAGATCTGAATGTTACTCAGCAGAGGGGCACCGTTACAGACACCATCCTTCCGTTGGTAAAGTCACAGAAGTCTGTAGACTTGAAAAATACTCCAGCACAGGACAGAATCTTCAGTCTTGGGGACGGGGCAGAACCTGCCATAGAACTGAAAGGGGACAAATGTTCAGCAGCTGATAAAAACAGACATATTCAGCCCTTTTGGCCAAAGGTATAGCTAAGCAGGGTATGTTTGCAAATATATGTAGCAGCTAAAAGGCCTGAGAGGATGAACAGAAAAAGACTTCCCCCAAAAAAAGGAAAAGAGAAGTGGATACACTTTCCTCAAATGAAAACACATTTTATACACTTATGAGAGAAACAATTAGAAGAGAACTAGTGATAACTCACAGCTCTCACTGGTGGTATTGCAACAAATAAAACCGTTGAGCAGGGAACCAAGGGCAATTCAGTTGCATTTCATTAGATGAGGAAGGGTGATGCTATAAATAAAGCATCAGATCAATATAGATGTATCTCAGTATTATCCAGAAAAATGTGAATCACATTCAGGTACTAGAATAGGCTGGTAGAAATTGGAGTGTTCAGGACTAACTGCTAAAACCAGTGTGTTGTGTGACTTTGGAAACTTCTCAGAGTAAAAATATGAAAGAAATTGGAGAAATTTATGGGCTCAATTTTCACCTAATTCAATATAACTTTATTGCCTAACTTCTTTAAACATTGAGGAAAAAAACAGCCAAAAAATCCTAATTGAAAGCTGGGAATAATGATGTTTAAGCAGAAATTATTTTTTAGTTAATATTCCCACAGGTTTGGAGTTTTTGTTTGTTTGTGGTGTTTTTCTGATGAACGATGAAGAACAGGAGACTGTCAGTGCTTGGCATTATTATTACAGAGAGGGGTAAAAACAGCAACTGCAAGACTAATTTTTGCTATTGTTCCAAATAAAATTTTAAATTATCACTGAATTTGTCTTTATCTTTAAACAGCAAAGAATATGGCACTATTTCCATAGTGTAGTCTGAAGACATGAAACCAGGCTGAAGGTGTTAGGGCTATAGATATTCTGACTTCTATTTTTAGTCATTACTTTGTAAAAATATTGTAATTTTGTCTTTTTAAAGGAACAGATTTATAGTTCGGGAGAAGATAAATTGACATGAAGGTTTAAGAAGTAAAAACTAAAAAAATATTAATTACATTGACATTTCAGGTATCATAAGAGACAATGCTGTAAAATTTCAGACATTTAACTATTCATGGCAGCAACAACTGTTGGTAATGAAAATAAATAACAATTAATGACCTTGAGAATATTCCACCCACAATTGTCTTTGTTGGATCTTTTTCTATATGCTTTGTAACATAATGTGCAGGCAAATAATGAACAAGAGTTTACATTTGGATCATTACTATGTACAAAAATGCCTCTTTGGAAAAAAGTTATTGGAACAAGTATGCATACACCACACTATATCCTATAAAATGACAAAAAAATGCATGCTGTGAAAAAGTTGAAAGGGTTAGCCTTTGAGGGGGATGCACTTGCAAAATGGAAATGATGGTAATATTCTAACTATTATAACTCTTACTAAAAACTGGCATAAAAAAAGGCCTATGAAATATATCCCTTTGCAGAAGAACAGAACAGGGGAGCAAAAGACCAAAATGCAGTAAAACACATTTCAAAGGAAGAATATGAAAAAATGTCGAGTATCAAGAGGTTGCAAAGAAAAGGAAGTCAATATTTGGAAAGAAATTAAATTAGAATGACCTAGCTTTGATCTAACAGACTGGTGTGAGAGGTTGATGACTTCCTTAAGGAGAAAAAAACATAGTCTAGTATGTGCATACAAAACAGTCACTTAATAAAATCAGATTTTCATGGTAGAAAACACAATATACAATTGAGCACACCAAAAACAATTGTGTAAAGATTATTCATACTCTTGAAACAAAATACATTCAGCTTAGTTCTGGCTCATCTGTTATGTTACTGTGGAAACAAGCAAAAAATGGTAACTTCTCCATCTATAAAGCTGTGAACAACTAGGGAGCACATCCTGGTCCTGGGACAATAGACTTTAAACAAAGCAGAATCACTTCAGTTCTGTGTGTAACTGGAAGCAAGTTAGAGCCTTCTAGGGGCAATTCCATCAGAAAGAGGAATAAGACCCATTGGTTAGTGGACAGTACTATGGATCAAGTTCAGTCTTAAAGGTTCGAATTTTGTTTATCATCTCATCACAATTTCTGACCTAAGACTTTGCATTTTATTTTCAGATAAGAGTGCCATTAGAAACAGCATGAAGATTAAGCAGTTAATGCTTGTACAAAACTTAAAAGAAATAATTAATTATCTACTGTTTCGTGTTATTCTTATGAAAGATGTAACACTGGATAATTTATAGATATGATCTTACTATGAAATAGTTAAAATCATATTATTAAAACTTTTTTTTAATTTAGACAATTTTTTTTGTAAAAAAAGAGATAGATAAAAACTGTTAATAGTTTAAATTACTTGCACTTATTTTTAATGAATCACATTCAGATCAATGATACATTCCTAAACCTAATCCTCTGTTTATATCCTGAACAAGGATAATTTCCTGATCTGGGACTATGTTGAACACTAGTTTCACCACCAAAACCAAGCATTTCCTAGCACTTCGTACAGAGAGATGTATTAGAACAAATATGGCTAGCCCTTTGTAAATACTGTTTTTTACATCTGGTCTGTTAGCAATATGACCATTGACATAGGTTTACACTCAAAGCAATTTGTTAGTTTAGCCTCTAACACTTATATATGATGTCTTTTGAATATATAGTCATTACCAACGATAGATAATGTATTTGTTAATACTGAAGTATTGCACATACATATTCCCAAAATTAAAACTGAAATAAAATTAAAATCAGAAGTTCATGTACCAAAAAAAGAGGGCAGTTGATTTTTTTGCCCAGATCTGCACTGATATCAAATGAGATGGCAAGCTGAGAAATAGGTTTTATTTCACTCCCCGAATCTAGGTAGTAGAAATATAAAAGGGAAGCACTAAAAAAATTATTTGTGTGGCAGAAATAACATTTTTGGTGGGAGCAGGATATTCCCTAACTTTTTTGAATTTGTTTTGAATAAATTAATTGGAACAGAATTTCTCTCAGTATCTTAAAACTCAACTAGGTTAAATGCTATTCCAAATGGTTAAAAAAACCACCCCAAAAGCCACACAAAAAGGTTTATTAAATTGATAGCTTCTATTTCAGGTACTGGACAAAATTTATCATTGGAAATGTTAGTTTGAAAATATTTAAAATAGAGTTATATTTTTAAATCTCACTTTATGTGCCCAATGAGCACTTTATAGTTCATGCATACATTTGTTTATACCAAGTCCTTTTCAGCAAATCAAAATGTAAGCCAATACACTAGGAAGAAAGAAATGCAAATAATAAATTGTTTATTCAAAACTTCTCTGGCTCCTGCTAGTCCACTTCTACTATATATTTTTGTCGTAGTTTCCCTGGTATTCCTGTGCCCCTCAGCGAGCGCTTACTGGCTTCCATGGACGTTTTGCTTATGAATTAACAGCAAAGGAGCCCCTGTGTGGAGACATGACTGATTGTACATAATAGTTCCATAAGTAGAGATATATTAGACAACTACAACGGTTTGCTTCTGTGATGCTCCATCTGTTCAGATCTGTTTATTTTGCCGAAAGCAAAAAACAATTTCCATCAGCAAAAGTGCTGTAACTTTGAGAAAAAAAATTGGAAGACCACAGTGGTAGGCAAAAGCAGTACATTTAACTGCCTCTGCAGGACACATGCCCAGACACGATATTAATCAGCTCTTAAGCTTCTGCTGTAGAAACACAATCTCCCATTGTTGGAACTTAATTTCTCTCTTTTTTTTTAATGAGCTTTAGATCCTTAGTAAAAAATAGCTTTTCTTCAGCATTTCAACATTACTGGGGAGACTTTTGCACTGCAGCACATCCTCTCTTTCACAGGTTTTTCTCCACTGGAGCAAGGATCTTCCTGAATTCTAATGAGAACTGCATTTCAGAGCTTATCCATGTTATTTTCTGTTATTTCTGATAACTCTGGACAATGAAAAGTCTTCCTATTGGTTCCCATGACAACTAAGATTCAGTTACCAATCCTGAACGTATGGCTGGAGTAAAAGGATGTTTCAGGGGGGTGCAGCACTGGTTACAGAAAGTCAAGCTTTGGGATGGCCTTATAACACTCACCCTCCAACCAGTGGAGTTCCCCTAAGTCTAGGGGGGCCTTCAAGCCTACTGATTAGTGCAAAAACTTCTCCCATTTAGTTTAGTTGACAGATTACTCCAAAACTATTTTCAACATGCAAGAAATTGATGTTGCTTCAGTTATCTTCCAGGATAAGTAGAGCAGAGAGTCCAATGCCAGGAATTTTTGAGAAGAGGTTGGCCAAAAGCATGTCTCAGGAATAACTAATACAATTGTTATCACAGATAACTTCATCTAAAGATACAAGCAAATCATGGTTTGCCTGGAAAGGAAATATAACGTATTAGACCAACTACTATAGGTGGAAAAAAAGAGGTAAGCCTTTGGTGCACAAAATCTTTTAGAAGATGAAATTGAGTCTGTCCTAAGTATGCAGCAGGTGTCCTGGCCCTGTGATTCACTGTTCTGTAAGACTATGACTCTGCAGTTCATATATCTTAAGAAAATGCTTCATAAAGTTATACCTTTCTCATTATGAGTATAGCAGCTGTCACCTGGATTGCAAGGCTGAACAGGGCATTTATTAAAATACAAACTCTTAAGCTTGAAATAAAAAAATCTTAGTTTTTAGCCAAGAACTGTAGCAGACTAGTATCCTCAGTGATTCAGGCATCTAATGTTGGTCAACTAGTTACATAAGCTTACCTTTATCTAGAGAATTTTAGGATTTCATGTGTGAGTGAAAGGGGATCTGAAGATGAATTTTCCCCAAAACACAGTTCTCTTGTGAAAATATTATATTCAGTCCTTAAATGTGTCTTGAGGGAATATAAATACATTTTCTTTTCCCCCATTACTGTCAGGTTATTTTCTAATTGGTGATCAGCACTTGGAATTCACAGTGAAATTGCTGTCAATAAAATGTTTAGCATACTCTGTTTTTCCAATTTAAGAGGGGACAGGCACAAAGCACAATATTCTTGCTCTATATTTTTTGTTGCAGAAATAAAACTGCAACACACTTCTGAAAAAAGTTTGGAACCCTATTTGGAAAGGTGAGCGTAAGCAATGAAAATCATAGCACATGACTGCCTGCATAGCAAGAGACTCACCATGATGATGCAAAATGCCTTTCCAAGCCTGTTTTAAATATGTTTATCCTAACTAAAACAAAATTACATAAAAGTACTTCTATTTTATTAAAAATAAGAAATCATGAGTAGTTATCTACATCAGTGTAAATACTTCTTCGTGCATATAGAACAGAAAATGTCTTATCCTGTTGTTTTAATTTTCCTTAAAGAAAATGGAAGCTTCTTTTATCATCTTTGAATGTGGTATACTCAGTCTATGTTCAAAGAGCTAGTGACAGTGGTACAGAGTTAATAGCCCTGTTAAGTTTTACTAGCCTATTGCAGAATAGTATAATGTTGAATGTCTGTGTAATATTATGCCTATGAACTAAATCTATTCTGACATTTTTATTTAATCATCTCCAGCTCCAGAAAGGTTAGGTGCTATGGATTATCCTTACCACTTAGGTAAACAGAATGAAAGGTAGAAGGTAGAAGGTGTTACCATTCAAAGCCAGAGCATATATGTGCATATCAGTTGTCTGTGCCTAACTTTCAACACAAACCTACATTTTGTTGAACTCTGACAATGTAATTGATATAATTACAGTTGAATGAATCCCTTATTTACAAAGCACTCATAGGATGTAATAATTAGAAACATAATATATTTCTATACGAGACCTCTGAAGTTAATTTATCTACAAGAAAATTTTCAAAACTTTTTCCTGTGCAAACTCAATTCCAAAGTTTGAAAAACAGAGGACTATACAGTTGAGTAGGATAGAAAAGAATGGTCCATCCTTTGCTTCTCAGACTCACAACACTTTTTTTTTCTTTTTTTTTTCTCTTTTTTTGTTTTTTTTAGTCTTTAACTCTTTCAATTACAGGAAAAATTTTTAATGTATCCTGACTGTACGTTATGCAGCTACATCTTCTTGAATCCACAGAAAGAATAAAGCAATAGCCAAGAGGCTAAATTACTCCCATTTCCTTCAACAGGTGCTGACACAGAGTCCAGTGATGATAATTGAAATGTCGTTGTTCATCCAAGTACATATTGAAAAAAAGAAAAAATATTGCAGAGAGCTACAATAGAGAACTACACAAAAGATCATCCTAGATTAAAACACAGAGAACATCTAATTTGTCAGCCTGAATTAATCTTATTCATGCACATTACGCTAACTCAGATGAGCTGTGATTGAAAAATACATCCAATTCTGACTGTCAACACAAGAATACAGACGTGTCCATTGTGAGCATTAATTTTGAGTAGCTTTTTAATATCAGCTAATATATCACACAGGCAGGAAAGGGGCATAATGGGTTTGTTTTCCTGAAGGACAAAGTAGATTGCCATATTTGGGGAAATAGCACTGAACAGAGACGAACTAATAAAACCTGGCATTTCTTACTGTAATTACCCTTGATGAGGCAGGGTTTTCACATTCCAGAATAAAAATTTGAAGAATTTGCACCATATTCCATTGGGCAATAGTGCCAAAATGGGTTTGCATTCAAGTTATCACAAAGTGCTTACAGAGACAAGATTTGTCAAAACATTTTGAAATGTGCAATGATGTCTTTAGTGCATGTCAAAGAGGTATTGAACTACGACAAATAAAGTTAAAATACATGGGCTCTGTTTGATTGATAAAATGCTAGATATGTATCTAAATAGATCTTTCTATTAAGCTGATTCTCTTCATGACTGTCACAACCAAATATAATGTAAATAGGAGTTATAAAAAAAAATTGAAAATAACTAAAACCCAATATTTGTTAATAATAAAATCAGAATGTTGGGATTTAGAAGTATCATCTCTTTTTCTTCAGTCACAAAGATTCCCCATTTTAAAAGTTTAAACTGAATAAAATTGCAGTTTACAGAGTTAATTTGGAAACTGATGGCATCATCTTCGTCATTTATTTAACATTTCCCTAAAAAAAACAGTGTCTTTTTAAGGTGACAAGATACAATAATAGTATCTGACTGCCTTGTCATTTACATCTAGTCTTGAGGTACAATTACAAATAGTATTCTATGTTTATTTTAAAAGTGTGCATTTGGCATGTTTGACTAATATTTTTCATCCTCCTTTCTGGTCAGAAGTGTCACCACTGTGTAATGGTGTCTTTTCTACCATCAAGATAGAAAGCAGTTGGAAGTGTTACAGTTTTGTATTTTCTTCTGGGACTAAGAAAATACATCCAATGGCAAATTATTTCTTTCTGTTATGCAGAATTTAGACTGTTTACTACATACAAACAGTGAACCAAGAATATTAATATATGATATATCAGATAAAAATTTCTACTTTATCTATTACTTGCAAGAAAATTAGAAGTCTGTAGGGTGTCAGAGTCCTGGAGGATAAAATTCTATTTTTTCAATGGAAAAAGTAGAAAAAGAAAATTTGACTCAAGACTGACTTGCATATGAAGACTAAAGATCAGTGTAGGAATATACTTACAAACTAATATAAAAATAAATTTGAGCCAAGTGCTGAATACCTACAGGAACATGCAGAGGTTACATTCTTAAAGAGATGCTAGAGGAGCAATGGTACCTCTGGTATCTCAGTGACAGTCCCAAGGACCCAAGGAGACTGTTCACAAGAAATTCTTGAGTAGCATAAAATCCAGGCAAGTACCCATCCTGCAGGAATTAAAAATAAAACACATGAATGACCACTCCAAGAGCAAATGGAACTGACAGCACTTGGCAAGGGAAGTTTACATTTTACTTTCAACACACAGCCACACAGCTGTTTTTTGGTACTACTTTGTGCATGGGGGCTCCTAATTATGTCTGTATTACCTATTACAGACATGATCAGCTGAACCCAGAAAAGAAACTATAGTTTGAAGTCTAAAGTAAAAATTTAATTCCAAATGTATCATTCTTTCTGGGATGTCACTGATGCATATACACTGCAATGAATTTCTGGTATCAACAGTGACTTCTAGGTCATTTTGAATCACTTCACTGAAGCAGGATTTCATAGATAACAGATACAAGACTTTCTTCTGAACTAAAATACTTCCTAATAAACTGTTAGCATGAAAATTTATCATTGAAGATGAATTTATCATTTAAGAGAATGTGACAGATAATAGAAACAGATTTTAAATTCCAGAAAACTTAACCACCATATTCCTTAATGAAAAAGACTTGCTGTACCTTTCTGGGATAAATATTTCGTCAGTCATTTGGGTTGATTTTGAATAAAGTGAATCAGAGTTATGAATAACTTGAGCAGAGTTATTTGCTCAAGCTTGTCTACAGCATTGCTGGAGAATCTGTAATTAAAAAAAGGAAGCCTCCTATTAGATCCTTGATATAACCTCTAGGAACACTGGAAAAACTTCAATGCAAATTTCATTTTTAAAATAAGACTCTTTAGGGGCAAGGTGTTACTGAATATTCCTGTTATCAACCAGAAGAGTAGTCAGACATTGCTGTTGTTGGCAAGGATCTTCAAGAAACAGATATTTCTGATTGAGATATCACTGGCTCTTGGAGGAGCTGGAGCAAAAGATCCCACCTCAAAATGTGTTTCCATGTTAGTCCAGTTGTTTATATAGTGCTTTTGTATATATTAATGTTAATCTGCCATGAAACTTTCAAGATGGTCAGGCAGGAATTTCTTTGAAAACAAATCAGCATTTGGTTAGATCATGAAAATGTTTCATCACCTGTGTTTTAATTTCAAACTGCACTAGAATCTGTCCATAACTGTTATATGATTCTTCTTAAGGTACAATTGGAACTTTGTACTGAAGCTGTCTGAAACCATTTGAGAACCACTGTAAATTATTAACAAAAGAAGGAGCTGCCAAAGAACACACAAACCAGGCTGGCCAAAGAGGCAAATCCTCAGGCTTCGAAGATGGCCATGCTTGTCAGCTGAGTCCCATGAGCTATATATTTTTAATGGAAATGCAAAATTCTTTTGTGTACGGGGTCAGGAAAGTGCAGTGTCTGCCCATCTTATTTACAGGTAACATCTTTTGTAATAGAGATTTTGCTTCAACAAGAGATAGCATTTTCAGAACATGGTAGGCAAGTTTGTATTTTCTGTTTCCTTATCTTTTCCACATGTAAACATATGTGAGCAACTGCTCTGTGTAACGTAAATATGTTTTTGTTCTTATGAAATACACAATCACAACATAATTCAGATTTGGAATTGGTTTTCAAACCTTTGAAATATGACAAGTTTTTACTTCTAATTTAAAATTAGTTAAATAATTCTATCTTATAATTTATTTTGTCTAATTTTTTAAACTCTGGATCCAGAATCTGGCTCAGGACTATCTTGTGCTTCTTCTTCATCACTAATTCCAGCCAAAACACTACATTCTACACAGCCATAGATAAAAAACCAATTATATGAGGCAGGTGATTTTACTCAGAAAATTTTGCAATACTTTTAAACCAAGTATATTCTGTATTGGTTCACTGTTAAAAGTTTTAAAGACTGTCATGAAATTATAACCATGTGATGAAACTACTGATAGACAAGGAGTATTCCTGAAAATTTGTATTCCACTGTAACACAGAGCTTTGTTTCTATCTCTTATGAAGTTTTAAACAGTTATGGAGATATGACACATTCACAGCAAGCAAGCTTAGCACATAGGTCAGTCTTGCTGTTTATGATGTACTAAATCTAAGAAAGTGAACATGTTTGGAATGTTTTTGATGACTAATGGTCCTTGCCTTTCTCAATTAGAACAATGTTACGTAGCCGAAAAAGAGTGGTATATTTTTATTTTCTCAGATCCTTCCAGTAAGAATCAGGTATTTCTTTTTCAAAAAAAGGAGCAACAAGGGAGCAACAGCAGAAATACAGCCATATACAAGCTGCAAATGTTTCACTTACTGTAGAAAGAATATGCAAAAAAGTATACAGCCAAGAAGGAATATGCCATTTTGAGAGAACTAGCAAAATAGGCACTTAAGTGAAGATGCCTTCTTCCTAAATCCAGGAAATGAATGGATTCCTTTTAGAATAACATTTAACACATCTGCTTGCAAGCAAAGTGTCCTTTTCAATAACTGAAACCTTTTACTTCAGTGAGCAGAATAGGGAGACCAAGGACCTGGTGCTCTTTCATGAAGGTCTGTCCAGTAAAACACTATATATAGGTCTGATTATTGAGTAGTAAAGGTCAGGCTTTGAACTACCTTCTGGCTTTTCTCCCAAGGCTAAAAATACAACCTATCCCAAGTAACAGAATATATTTTCAATCGTGATACTCATTCTACGTATCATCTCTTCTAAGCCTGTGATATTTTCTTCAAATCAATAAATCTCTATTTATTATCCTACCAGTAGAGAACAAAATGTGTGTTAACTGCAAAATAGTTGCATTTAAATGCTTAAGTAAAAGTGGCAATCAGATGCATTCAAACTAGCATAAAGAATACATATACAGGAGCATGAGCCTATTTCTGTGCTGAATGACCTTACTAGCTTCGCTTAGCATTACAGGTAATTTAGGATATGACACTAAGACTCTAATGACATAAAGGTACTGTTACAGTTCTTGACAAATTTTCCAATATATGAGATGGCTAACAGTTAATGACTGTCTATCCCTTGCTCAGTAGCAACAGCTACTAGCAAATATTCTTAGTGTGTAATGTAAAATGCAAAGGAAATATATTTTTTTTTAAATTTAGCAGTACTGTTTGTGACAGATTTGTTAATAATTTAGAATGCAACAGTTCTCAAGTACTCTATTACCCTCACAGATTTTTTTTAATATCTACATATTCCATAGGTTTGAGTATCTGACTGAGAAATAATTTATGAACTAAAAAGAGCATTTCAAAGATTCATAAGGTGTGACTAGCAATTTAAAATATATAATTCTGAGGGAAAAGAAATCTAAAAAATTCTGCAATAATTCTCACTATTCCAAAATTTCTAAGCATATCAACTTTAGAGATCCCGCTAATTAGGAGTTTGATACCATGGTATCTTACAGTTCTGTAGATCGAGTTCACTCTAAGCTTCAAGAAGGAAATGTACAATTCTTTGCTGTGCGTCAGGGAAATAATCTGTAACTAGGGTACGCTAGGAGTAGCTCACTTCTATTTATTCCATTCTAAATGGTGCCACGGCTTTAGCTGCTCTTATGCTCCTATATGTAGAAAGGGAATGTGTGGACATAGAGAGGCTGCCCTTCTAATCATATATAAACCATAGCTTCTAAATAACAGCAGATTTTCCATGGCACTCTCAAAGACAGTAGACCTGCAAACAACTTTCTTCTCAATTTTTTGATTCCTTTCTTTTCTTTTAGTCAAATTGTTGCAGCAAAAAAAAGAATACTCCAGTCTGAACAGCAGCAATATTGCATAATGCAATGCAGATATATTTAATCATCATTGACTCACTGATGAGAAGGTAGATGGAAATAACCATTGATTTGCTATTAATTCCATAGCAAAGGATAAAAATAATCCCTTTAGTTTATAAAAAGTATTGGAAGGGATGGGAAAGCTGACTGAAAACCAGGTTTTAGAAGGTAATTTGGTTGCAACAGGAACATTAAAGTTGAAAGAACTTTGATGCCATCACGTCCCACCTGCTTATATTGCAGAGAATCACACCAAGTAATCTGTTTACTAAACTTACTAAATTCCAACTTAAACACAAACAGGGTTTTTGGACCAACTGCTTGAAAGGCTGTTTCAGAACTTTTAATGATTAAAAATTATTAAATTTTAATGATTATCTACCTTTATCTAATTTCCAGCTGAGATGTGTACTTGAGCCATTAATAACCATTTCTTCCACTGCTGGTGTTGACTTTGGCTCAAATATTTCTTATCTCATCTCCATATGTTTCCACACAAGACTTGTCTGATCCCTTAACCTTCACTTTGTAAGGCTACATATCCGTTTTTCTGAGCAAGATAAGCCTCTCATTCTCTCGGCTACCCTTCTCTGCACCTATGCTGATTTCAGTTTAATTTTCTTGAATTTGAGCACCCAGAATGGTACTTAGTGATTTCAGATGAAGTGTCAACAGTGTCTTCTAAAGTGGCATTCATATGTACCTTATGAAAGGCATTTTAGGATCTCATTTGTCTTTTATACAACTTGTTTCCTAGTTAGCTGTTTGTGATGGGTTAGCTGTTACATTTCAGTATCATCATATAATGTTACACTGTTACATTTCAGTATCATCATCACAGAATCATAGAATCATAGAAAAATAGAATCATAGAATCGTTTGGGTTGGAAGGGACCTTAAAGAAAGATCATTGAGTTCCAGTCCCCCTGCCATGGGCAGGGACACCCTCCACTAGCCCAGGTTGCTCAAAGCCTCATCCAGCCTGGCCTTGAACACCTCCAGGGATGGGGCATCCACAGTTTCTTTGGGCAACCTGTGCCAGTGCCTCACCACCCTCACAGTGAAAAATCAATTATGTTGGAAGATTTTATTCATTCCAGAGGACCTGAGCAAAGTACTTCATGGATCTAAAAGCTGTTCCAAGGCCACAAGTTGCACTTCCAAACACCACACATTCCATGGGTTGCACTAGTGTAATTTGTGAATAGTTTTCTAGTGCCATTTAGATACCTGTTTAACTGAGATTTTAGTAATTGTAGCGCCCCTTTTCACACTGTCATATCTACTTCATTGATCAATGCAGGAAGCTTCATAAATGTAGATAAGGTATTTTCCAGACATTTTGTAATTAGCATTGCCAGATGAGCTATCATAATTGCTTGCCTGACAGTAGTTTCTCATAATTTATAATGTCTTGATATATAATGCATATCCTGTAATGCATTTCAACTAATCTGTAACTATCACAGTCAATCATTTTGGAACAATGTCACAGTATGAGCTGCTTTTAAGTCTAGCGTAAGTGTTGCTTTACAACCAGGCCTGCATAAACCCTACAGGATTTCACCAAATAACATGTTTGTCCTTGGCAGGTATCAGTCTTTAAAGACTAGGCATCAGTGAAAGCAATCAAAGATGAATTCAAAATACACATTTTTCTCTTGTTGGTGAAACATGACTGATGTCAACAAATTGTTATAAAATTAAAGTCTTAAACTTGCCTAGGAAGCAGTCAAGTTCAGGTTTTTAGCTGAAACTTTATGACCCCTGTTAATATTAACATTTAAGAAATAATCAGCACTGCCATGGCCAAAACAAAGGTAGTAATATTGTAGGCATAACAGATATACACAGCTGAGGCAAAATTTAAGCTGCAGCTTTCTATTGCTTGATACTTCCAAAGAAATGCTCAGTGCTGGCAAAAGAATTGACCCTGTGTAATCTAGTTAATAAGGTAATTAGGTCTAACTGTTTCTGAAAATGAATCTGTAATCATAAACAGTTTGTTCTTGATGTTGAAAGAATGAGTGTTGTTCTCAGTTTGCTTCAAGTGCTTATTCTTGGCCCCATGTTACCCCCTTACACAATGGGATGTGTGTCTCTCTAGTGATCTGTAATAGGGAGGAGAATCGAGTTAATATTAGCCAGCAAAAAAACAGTTTAATTTTAGCTCACGATGGTTTCATGTACCAACACAATCATCTGTACTTGCACAAAGGAAGGGGTTGCACAGAGTGGAAATTAGCAGTCCAACACAGGCCAGGACTGCTTCTGTTTGCAGGCACATTGGCTTACACTGATGTAAAGCTTCTGCAAAATTTAAGTTTTAGTTGCACAGCCTCAAACTGCTGGTCATATGGATAGTGACTGCTCTTTCAAAATGTTAATACTGTCAAGTAGATAAAAAATTATTTATGGAAAATCTCTTAGTAATGCAGATACTTCCAAAGATGAAAAACTGTAATAACTACCAGCAATTTCTAAGCAAGTACTCACATACAATGATCGTAATTATAGTACGTAACACTTTAAAATTTTTTACATATCATTTACAAAAACCTCACAAATGTGCAGAACTTACACATTTCACCAAACGTAATTCCTTTCCTGTCAAATACTGTATAAACATGACATACAGAATTATCTTGTACCAACCACCAGAAAGAGCATGTGATACACGTTTCATCACTGCAAGGATAATTTATGTTCTGAGAAGCAGCAGCCTAAAGCACTCATACTCTCCTAGGCCAAAGGAAACACGGTCAGTCAAACACTTTAATGCTGCATCTGCCTGGAAAATACATACAACCTTTTTTGCATTACTAGAACTGCTAGAGACAGAAATTCTGTTCCACTCAGGACTGTGAAAGTTTGGAATGTAGCTTTATTCCGGATAAAAGAAAATGAAAATTAAAAGAAAACTGGAAAACTTGTACTTTCTGGAAAGAAAAACTCTCCCTTAAAATTTTTGGCAGTCTGTGCAAAGCTTGCGTTTTAACGTTTTTTTATGGTGCATTCTCTTGTATTTTGTGCATGTTGCTCTTCCTTCTGAGCAGAAGAACTCTCATCATGGACTCACAGTACCCACCTGTCATCAGAGAAAACAGCTTTATGATCTGATCTAGAAGGGATTTGGAAGAGAAACTTCCCGCACTGAAATTGACTGGGCCAGGGTGTTCTAGAGATGTAACTCTAAATAATTACAGCAAGTCTTAGATGCCTAATTACCTAAATAGCTCTATGAATCTGAGCTATATTTGAGAAGAACAGTTACAACTGTTGTGACTTATTTCTCTGAAATCTTTTTCTTTTTATCCTACACAATTCAACCTACTTGTAAAAAAAAAATGGGATTGATCAAACTTTCAAATACTTGCTGCTGTCTTTAAAATCTCTCACCTTATTTCACTGTCACCAGTTTGCCTACTCCTGAATGGCTGCAATTTGTACTGGCTGACCCTGGGTACTGGTTTCATCCATCTGTATCTAGAATCTTCCCTCCACTTTTAAATGTAGCAGAGGAGAGAAACAGGCTACCTCAGAGTGGCCCTGGGGTTTTGCAATACAAAATTGAAGTAAAAACATATTTTAAAGATAGCAAAAATGACACTGGATAGAAAAAAATGCAAATCTAGCTAAGGTGTGGTGGCAATAACATGAGATTAAACTGTTAGCTATGGGATAAATCTTGATTAAAAAAAAATCCTTACCATCTCTGTTTGTGCATGTCTACATGTCTGTTTGTCTTACAAACAGATGTCTCTTTCTCAGCCCTGCAGCATCAGTTTCAGTATTAGCTCCCTCAGTCATCAGTTTTTCTCTGAAAATTCCCACCAACATAGCACCTTGTCAGCTTTAGCTGGTGTCACAATTGTAGCCCAGGGGTTTCTCATTTTGCTATACAGAGTCGTTCTGATGGCTGAGATAAATCACAGTGATAAGATGCAGGCTGCTGCTCTTCAGAAGCATCTCATTGACAGAATTGGTCCAGCATTAGAGCAAAGGCTAAACAGTGAGAAAAAAAAATAAAAAAACACATTTCTCCCAACTATGCAGCTTCAGTTATTTTGAGGTTTTGGCAGAAAAATAATCTCCGTTCCACACAGGAAATTACTATACTTCATATTAAAACAAACAAACAAACAAACCAAAATCTTTTCCTTTTCAATGACTTTCAGTGACTTTATTCTTTCTTGCACAATATCTACCATGTTTATTTTGAAATGAGACTTAATATATTTTAGTTGTGTAGTTATTTGTCATTATTGTTCACTTGACAAGAAAATAAATGTTCTTACTCTGGCTTTGTACAACAATTAAATAAAATAAAGTCCATGTACATTAATTTTCTTGTGGCCAACTACTACATTTGTTTCTTCAGTACTGTGTTGCATTTTGTAAGCCTCCGTCCTCCAAGCATCTCTGTAATTGCTTCCTGTTTTACATATTTTTAGTTTTGTTTGAAGATGTTATGACCAATAGTCAGTATATTGAATTATGTAATCTTATGGTTAATAAAGCCTTATTACAATAGCCTTTGTAACACCAGTATATATTAACGGAAATCTAGTGAAAATGTGGCATTTCATTTGTTAGCCTGATTGAGTATGTGTTTTCACTGAAGCAGTATACTGATAGGCAGGAACAGCTATAAATACGTAATAGTTTGGTGTCTAATTTTCTCCAGCTTTTGCAGCAAAATAATTGAGAATCAGATACCTGTTTCCCTTTCTGTCATTTAATTCCTCCTCCAATATGCCCTTGGAGTCATATTTAGATATTTGGGTAGGTGCGGAGCTGGATAGAGACAGCCAGATGTTAAATGCTATTTCCTTCTCTCATTCAGCACCAATGGCTTCTGAGTAGGCATATGGTCAGCCTAAAAGGATTATAAATACCATTTAATTTTCTAACACTACTAGAATGGTTTTATTAAACTCTTCTAGTGTTGTTCTCTTTCTGTACAGGCTTTTACAGTTAATGAATATGTAAACTGAGCCCGATATATTCATAAAATGCTTCACAAACCATTTTTTAAAAGAAACAACTACAAGATGCAAGCAGCTAATCATGCTGGTATTAAAAATCTTCTCTGTTGAAAAAAAAGCCCCAAAAGAATACCCCCAAAAAAACCTGTCTGGCTACACTTCATCCATTATCAGTATTTTAGGGGCTAAAGGTGATTACTTTAGTGAAAGTTATTTGTGTATTTTAACCATATTACAATACTAATATTTAGCAAGAAGTTATTACTTCCTCAAATATTGTAAACAAAATCAGCTAATGCAAACATAAAGGTACAGAAAAATACATGTCAGAAAGTAATTCCTGTATGTACAAAATAGAACAGAAAGGATCATGTGTACCATATGAAATCATCGTGTATTGCAAGTCTTCTAGTGTGTTACTACAAGTCTGAGCTGCTGTATTTGTAGACAAATCAACTAACAGTGGATATTTTTCCACTAAAAAAACCTACGTTTTGCCTTTATTCCTACTACACTAGTAGCTATTTAAATTCAGGCCCTAATTGGGGCATTCAGTCAGGGCACTCAATATTTACCTAGACTAAGTGATGTGATAGATAGAAAACAGTGTCATTTCCTTCTTGATCTGTGGAAGCCAAAGCATTGGAGGACAGGCTACTGCATGTCTGAGTCTCATCCCAAAACACAGGAGTAGGTTGCAATCAAGATAAGTATCTCTCTAGGAAGGAAGTGGTAATACCAAATACATTTTAGAAATATTTTCAAGCCAAGTTCTGATACGGTTTAAATGCCTACAGTTCAAGGAGAGAAGCCAAATTGCACCTTCTAGTTTATACTGTAGTCAAAGAGAGACAGATCTACCCTAAGTTATGGTGACCCTGCACCATGTCCCACATCACATGAGAAGGGCTGCTGTGGAGCACCCCAACCACTGAAGCACCACAAGGCTGGCAGGTAACTCCTTTTCCACACCAGAGGAAGTGGAATTATCTTTTGGAGGAAATTTGGTCAGCTGCAAGCTTCCTGAGAGAGGCAGAAAGCAGGTGCATATATACTCATATTTCTGTTGCCATGCACTCAACATAGCTCATGTAAGTCATGACTGTTTGTTTCTGACATTCTAGGTAATTACCTGAGACATGGAGTAATGTCAGTATCCAACCATCCAACACAAGTATTTTGATAAGAAGATTGCAGAGCACTTCTACATTTCTGAGTAAAATGACTCAGCACAAAAAAAAAAAAAAAAATCACTGGGTTATCAACAACCAGAACAGTAGACTTTCTTGTTATTTCATAAAACAGAGAGAGAAAATAATAATGGAGTAAAGTGGAACAGAATCCTAAAAATGAATAAAACTGTGGTTGGAAGCAGTGGCTGGAAGCATTGTTTCACAAATGATGTGTTGTGACTTTTACCAAATCATACTTTCCCACATTTGTCTGTTGTTAAACACAGAGGAGCTGTAAGCAGCTGGAAACAAAACAGACTTTCATATCCACTGACCAGTCAAGCAGATTATTCTTAGCTATCACAATAATACAAAAAAACCCCACTCGTGTAAGCAGGAGAAAATATTCATGTTTTCACAGTCTGAATTCCTTCCCATTTCCAAACAAGACTGTTAAATGGCAAAGAGCTGCTGAAGGGTTAATCATAACTAAAGGACAGCAACATACAGTCACATATGTTTATGCACATTCAGTTCAAACCATCTGCTGTTCATATGTGGAAGCTGCTAAATATGATATTACATCATAACAGAAATTCTTGAGGGCAGGATATCGACTGTTCAAGACCAACCCATTAGAAGACGGTCAAGCTGTAAAACAAATAAAGGAAAAATAATCTACAGGATATTTATGAATTTAAGTAAACAGAATGATACAAGAGCAGTCAGATGATTTTACCAGTTAACTACCAGTCACTGAACTGCCATTATTCAATGTCATGAGATGCTCAGACAAACTCTCCTTAGCTATCTACACCATTCATGAAAATACCACTTCTAACTGATTTCTAAGTTTTAGACACCATACTGTGAGCCCTTTCCACTGAGGTGGTATTTTTTAACTTTCAAAATTATCTATAGAGGTAGTAAGGATGTAATTTTAAAGCTTTTGTTAGTACCTTGTACTTTGTACCAGCATATATAGGATTTTGAGACTGTTATTAGCTCTATGAATATTTTATTTCTTAACATGTCTCCAACTTCTCTGGGAGAAAGACCAGTATATACTTTTGTTCTAAAATTCTCCCTCCAGTCAAGGTTTAGGACTTAGTCTGACAGATAAAGGACTATCAAGGAAAGTATTTCTAACTCAAACTCATCTAACAGATGAGAAAATTTATTTGTGCAACTGATTTGCAAGATAATTTTCATTTCTTTGTTCAGCAGCAGGGAAAAGATTGGAGGACAAAGTAGATTGCCTGTGCCACCATCATTGCTTTTCTGTAGCATGACCAGTTTTCTCACATTGGCAGAAAGCACAGTGTTATGCTGTCCCTTAAAGGATATTCTGTACGTATAAGAGGCAAAATTTCAATGTATCTTGACTGTGTAGAAGAGTATCCTTGTGTTTCCTGAGGGTGTGAATAAAGCTGAATATTTCTGGCAGATGAGACTTGTAAAGGAAAAATAATAAATAAAGATGTACTAAAAAGTGCTGGACAACATAAAACAGCCCTGTGTGATTCAGCAAAGGAATGTAGACAGTTACTCCCATTTTATATTTTACTGCATGACAATCACAGATATGCAGCATTCTGCTCTAATGCAGGCACAAAAGTATGAAGAGCTCAGGTCTAGAAGAAATTACACATAACTGAATGTTTACTATGAAAACATAAATTTGTCCTTCTCTGCATGAAGTACTACACTAGCTCTCACAAAATTAGGTACCCGCCTAAGCCATTACAAGGGTACATTTTAGTTTCACACCCACAGCATTCTAAGAAACTAGAAAGAGCTCTGCCTCCGCCATGTGAAGAGGAATACACATCAGATGATACAAGTCCAAAATATTCTAGCTGCAAACTGGAACAGAGCCTGTAGACTGGACATGAGCTCTAACAATAACACTTTATTTATAACCAAAAAACAGTGATATGTGGGTGGGAAATACAGATAACAACAAAACAAAAATATAGATTATGAATTTTGCTCTAGGGAATAGGATAGGATTAGTGAGATGGATAGGGTCCAAAAGCCCTTTAGTGAAGTATTATATTCCTACCTTAATTTCTCCACCTTCTAGAGTACTGCATCAAGACATAACCCATGTGATACTTCTGCTGGAACAGGTCTGAAGATCACAGTGTAGCAAAAAATTAGTCCTCAAGTGTTACATACTATTCTCAGCATTTTTGAATACCAACAGCACTGTATATCAGAGTTATAGAGCACCTAGATCAGATCTGTATCTATAGAAATGTTTTATCAAATCATACAATATTAATTAAATATACAATTTGACTAAGAAATTATTGCCGGAGATGCTACAGAATGCTGTACACATGGCCTCTATTTCAAAGTTTATATATTCCAGTATGTGAATACTTAATTATAAAATAATCCATTACATATATAAATCTCACTGATAGCAACTTATTAGAAAAAGTATTCTCTATTATATTTTTATAAGGTATTTATAAATAATCCCTTTATTTAAATTTTTAATAGATTTTAAAAATTTGCACAGACAATATATGCATATATGTTACTTTAGACTACGTATGTTAATTTAGACTGTGCAAGCAACACAGCTCCTAATTTTCTAGTTTATAGGTTTCTAATAGTACTCTTTGGCTTATGTCACCTGTTTACCAACTTCAATATTTTATGGTATCATTTCAACTGCAAGTGTATTCCAACAGTGTAGTTCAGATAGAAAAATAATGGAAATAAAGAATCTTTTTGTTTGTTTGTTTTCCCCAAGATCAATATAGCTTTAGTCTACACTGTGGGCAGGACATAGTGGTCTTGGTCTTCTGACATACTTTGATTTCAAATGTTATATAGCACTGTCTTGACAAGGCATAAATACACACTCCCATCAAGTCAGACAGGTGAAAAGAATTAAGTTTTCTTGCATGCCAGTATCTATTTGTGAGCTTATGCTACTCAAGGGCTTGTATAGTTCTGCTACTCAAGGCCTCCTGTTTTAGGAAGGCATGACATCCAGAATTCAACTGTAGGTCCACATCTCTAGTACCACTGACATCAGCACGATTTTCATCTTTGTCAAAGCTTGGCATAGACTAGCGCTTCAGATATCACTTGTGGTGGTAACAAATTAAAACAAGACTTATTTTATATTGTAAGAGAACTTAGAGAGTAACATGACTGAGCTTTGTGTACTACCACTAATGACACCAAATGACAAAACTTGTTAAAACTTGTTAAATCTGAGGGCAACATATGGAAATTTAATTTTATCAAATAAAAATTGAATCCCTGAAGACCAGGCCGATCAACTACAGACTGGAGTCTTCTAAACAAAGCAAAATCTTTATGCTTCAGATCACTACTGCAAAGGTTAGTGGGCAGAAGAAAAATGGACAGATCTCTAGTATTAAGGAGAAGGAAAGCATTCTCTCTCTGACAGTGGTCAAGTAGCAGTTTTCATCCCTCTTCATGATGAGCATTCTTTGTAAGCTGCTAATTGCTCAACACCTACTACACTGCACTTCCTGAAACAGGAATATGTGCTCCAGTAAGGATGCTTTCATGAACATTATGACAGGATTTAGTTACAGACACTTTTCCTTGCAGAGGATTACAGTTTTTTATACAGTTCTTGAGTCTTACAAGACTTCACAGAATGCTTCACAGAAAAATAAACAAGCTTGGTTTCAATGACTTGAATAAGACTTAGATTTCACCTCGAAAATCTAAGCAGTTTATGCAGGACACTTTGTTAAATGTGGCCTTTACTATGAAAAATAACCCAGCTGCTAAAATGAACTTCTTATTCTTCTGAAGTATATCATTACCTGGTGTGATCAGTCTGAGGTGACAAAAGCAGAGCCATTCAGCTGTGACTTCACTAGACTTGTGGAATAGGGTCTAAGAGTTCAGCTACACAGTCATTATAGTTTGAATGCTGAAAATTTGCCTTCAATTTGCCTTCAATTTGCCTTCAATTTGCCTTCTGTGTGTATTAAATTCATCCTTGTCCAGCTGTTCAAAACACAGACATGTCATGCTAAATATCTGTACAGAAATGAATTTTACTTATTATTTCTACTGTTATTTCCCCTTAGCTGATGGTGATATTTGGGTCCTGAGTAGAGAAAGTGAAAAGGAAAACCAGGAAGGGGCAATTAAAGACCTCTATTATAAACCATTGTAACAGAACAACTGTGCAACATAGTCCAATGTGGTGATGATTACAAACTTGCCATCAAATAAGAAAATTATTTTAAAATACAATTTAACAAGTGAACACCAGCAAGTGCCTAAGTAAAGATTTTACTACATGCTTTCTAACATCGTAAAGGAAGCCTCATGGGCAGGTAATATCCTTTTCAGATTCTTTAGGGAGGAATAACCATGAAGGCATTGCTATGGTCGATTGTACTGTCCCTCAAATACTTCTCTAATGGGAGTTTACACAAGTGGGAAAAAAAAGGTTCCAAAATGCTTCATTAGAGTAACATTAATTTGCAATAGCAAGTTCCAGCAAATCATAGAAACTGAGAGTTGGGCATGCTAGCATGCTGATATGACTCATGGATGGATTTGCAGAATATATCCCTAGTTGGATCTGAACTTGAAGGAGAGCCAGCCAAGACCTAAAATACCTGGTGAAGTCCTTACTATTAATTTATTAGAAGAATAAGTAAATATACATTATGACTCTGTGCTGTATATTCAGCAAATACTCTTCCAATAAAAGGAATCATACAAATCACAGTAATGTTTCTCAGATACACTGGCTAAACAAGTGGCCCTGTCTGTGGCTTTTTTCCTTCCTGGGGGGTCAATAAAAAGTCAACTGACTTTTTATTTTTCAGACACACTTCAACCTTGATTAACACTTACCTTGTTTCAGTCAATAGGCTTTCGAAGGGAAGAGAGAGGAATTTCTTTTCTTTTCCACTGACTTTTACAGACATCTCAATCTAGAATGCTTGCTAGACTTCCCTTGGAGCCTTGGAGCTTGAAAACTGCTGGCTTGCAGGGCATGTAGTGTTGCTACTCTTTTTTCTCATATGAAATTAATTTTGCTTCCATACACCTCTTCAGTTTGCTTGCCAGTTATAGTTTAGTGAGGCTAGCCCCTCTGCTTTTCTTGGGTGTCAAATGGCAACACAGGGCTGAGGGGGAGTTTCAGTAGTCCATTGCAGGAATAGCCCAAAATTAGCCAGAACGCACAACAAACCTGAACACAGGAACAATAATATTGCACAACTTCAAAAGTACATGGACAAAGTGCATTCTCTGAAGTGAAAATAATTTGCTCCTTCCAAAGGGAATATATACTCATTCTAGAGTCATACTGTAGTTGAGACTTTCTGACTTCAGAGTTGCCCAAGAAAAGGGACCAGTCTGAGAGTTTTACAGTGAGAGATTTTTTCACCTGCACCAAGACTGTTTCTCTAGTTGAGGGATGTGAATTTGGACACATTATTTACAACTGTACAGCACAGGTACAATCTGTGAAAATCAGTATTTTGCAGCTAGTCTCAGGTATGCAAACTTGTTAAACCTGAAGGAGGCCCAAAAGCACAGTGCAACTACAAAATATAGTCTATCTAAAACAATCTAATTTAAACCTTTTTGGAGAGGAGAAAAATAATGGAAAAATTTTATTGTTAATAAAGACATTCCAAATTTATATTTTCCCATAAGAAGAAATGAAAACAAATCTTTAGATTTATACCAATTCAGTGTAGACTGAATTATTTTAATTTTCTCAGCTATTGGAAGTTTGGTTGGTTTGGGGTTTTTCTGAAACATTTCTGCAGTACTTTGCCTATTCTAAGAATTTCATAACTTTATGAAAATTCTACATTAGTCAAAACTCTCACAGGAAAGTATTTTTGTAACAATTTTTAAAACTAGCCCTTAGCTCAATTTGGAATCTGAAAAGTGAGATACAAAGCAATTGTGAAATTGATTTTGAAAATGCACAGCATGGGTATGAAATCCTCTCTCACATTTGTACATATCAAGAGCAACTCAGTCAAGATCTCTGTTAGCAAAAAGAAAATCAAGGTCATCTTTTGGAAACTGAAAGTAAATTCAAAAGACCTGAAAAAAAGAACTTAATTGAATTTTCTACCACATAGACAGCAGCAGACTTGGTTTGATATCTCTTTGCCCAGGGGCACAAAGCCTTTTGAGTTAAGGAAGCACTACAGTTTATACTTAGATTTATAGGGATATATGGAATGTCCTGTAAAGCAAAGTGATCAGAGTAAGCACATAGAGCTGTATGCCAAAATTCAGGTACTCCACTGATCAACATGACACAATGACATTCAAGGTGGATATAGCCATGATGTGCCTCACAGGGCTGTGGTGCTGCAACAAAAAGGTGGAGGGCTTTAGCTACCTCCGCCTCTCTCAAAGTTGACACCTGGTGTAAGTAGAAGCAAAATATAAGGAGGTAGCTCTTAACAATAAGTTTTTCAAAAGTAGAAGAAAGCCAGGGCAGGAGTTCAGATTTGACTTCAAATTGCATGTTTGTGTGGATGGATTTTTTCCTAAATTTTTCCAAGTCTTAGTTAATTTCTCTTACACAGAAGGGGCTTAGTAAATATTTCAGATATCAGCACAAACCATAAGATTTTAACTGTAATGTCTAAATAATATAAAGATAAATAAAGTAATATGCAAAATACAGATTACTGACAATATTC
>NW_010108966.1:80644-95260 GCF_000699245.1 Pterocles gutturalis
ACACTTAAGTCAATGGGACTTCTCACAAGCTAAAAAATTGTCATCTACTTAAGTGTCTGCTTGAATCCCAGCCAATGGGCTTTATTATACTCTTTATGGGTTTTATCATTTTGACCTTTACCGCACAGTAGATTTTGCCCTTCTTGCGGTATTTATAACATGTTCTATGCCATACTTGCAAAGGAGATTACCACAGATTTATCTACTGCAATTAGAAAAGGATGAGCTTACAGTGGACTGTAGTGGTTGCACTCCACAGAAAAATGCATATTGTATATATTAAAAAAATAATATCTTTAAATAGATAGACCGTTTTAAAAATTGTGGTATTAATGTCAGAAATTACATGAATAGCATGCAATTTATACATTTTAATGTCTTGAAGTAAAGGTGACTCAATTAGCATATAAAATGTGTAAGATATATTCAGTCTTTCACAAAAATTATATCATCTCAGGCACTTAAGCAAAGTGGACTTTTAGTTCTGATCATTCATTTTCCCATCTAATTTAATTTTACAATGTTACAATGAAGCTACAGTGTGAAGTTTTGAGTGTTACTTTCTGCACTCATGTTTCTCATTATTATTTTGTTCTTCTTCCTTTTTTGTAAACTGCTCAGTCCTGCATATCATGAATTAAACTCTCATAAAGTTATGGCTTTGGAAGAAAATAACCAATATAAAAATTCAAGCTGAACAGTTCAACTGCCTATAATACAGTTTTACAATAAAAGGTGTCAGACAATCTTGACCATTGATTACAGTGTTTCCCATAGAGACTATATAGTTCTATATACGTGCAAGTGTGTGTACTACATATATTTTTGGTATGTATAAGTTCAGTGGGACTGTACAGCTAAGACACCAAAGCCCTTAAAATTGCCAGCCACCAATTTATAAGAGTCAACTAGTTACATGTAAGTCATACACCCATACTTTTTACGACATTCCATAGAAGCAACAAATCTAAAATGAGTTGCTTGGATAATACTAGTAAGATGTATGTTACTCAGTTGCTGAGGGTCATCCATTTAGCAGGTTGAAAGACAATCAGTGCCTACAGTTATCAAACTCCAAAATCAACAAGCACTGAATGCAGCAAATAGACTATTATGAGAAAAATGTGCTTTGACTTACATTTGACAGGGTTCTACTAAAGGATATTTTCAAGACTGGATACGTGATGACCTAGCATCAACTCTTTTTGTTCTTGATAATTACACAGGATTTCATTGCAATTCAGCCGATATAAACAGACCAAAACTATAAGCAGAGTTCATTTCCCATATAGATACCTAAGTAATTTATTAAAGTTGTCTTAAAAACCAGCACATGGAACATGTAGTTTGAGAGAGCGGGCTGTGGCTGTGAACACTGCATCATTTTGCATTTTGAATTCTATTTTGCACTATGCCTGATCAGGTTACATCTCAAACAGGTTATTGTAATGCATTTGAAACAGATGTCAAAGGAAGGCTGATGGACAATTATAGGAAATTGAAAGCCAAGATGGCAAATAAAAGGCCTTTAAACCAGAGCCTCATTCACTAGCTTTTTCTACAAAAAGGTTCATGGGTGGGGTGAATGTGCCAGAATCTCCCAGAAGAGCACATGAGCCAGAGTACAGTCTCTCTCTGAGCAGAAGCCAAATTTTCATCTTCCAGGAAGCAATAGGAAATCTGTTTCAGGAACAATTTTATCAATTTTCAAAAGTTTTGGGTTTTGGGGTTTTTTTAAGTGATTTTGCCTTAGAAATTCCTCTACAACAACTGCATTTCTTCTTTTCATATATTGTCCCCAAGGAGTCAATCAGAAGCCAAGACTGTGAGTGTGTACTGTATAGTAACATTTGCCAAGAGATGCTCAGGGATCTACAACCTAATAGGAGCTCTGAGGAAACATGCATAAGTGATAAAAAGGAAATGCAGCAGGCAGAGCCTTTCATGGGGGAGAGTCTGAGTCACCAGCTGTAGGGCTGGCAGTGACAGGAGTTTGGAATCACCCATTTTGATGAAGTAGATTGAGCCTGGATGTGTACTCTCAATTAGATGCCACCCAGAAGCAGTTGATATGAGAAGCAGAATTTTATTTAGCTATTTAGTCAACAATTGTGTTCAACTTGAAAAACAAAGCTGGCAAAATAAAACCTGCCAAGCAAGCTGGAATGCTATCTGAAGACTTTCAAAAATCCAGCTTCTAGGAAGGATACCTTTCCAGTCCTCCTGCATTTAATGCTTAGCTCATGAAAACTATGCTGGGGTCTGTCAATGGTCTATATCATTAATATTATTCAGCGTTGATTTTTTTTTATTTTTTTTTTTAGCATTTGCACTTCTTTCTAACAAAAAGCAGTGTTATTAAACTGTTTAGATTTAAATACTCAGTTTGGAAAATCCGACTCACTCGAATGGAACTGCTTACCATTTTTCTAGCAAAAGCCCCCTACCTAAAGATGTTCTGAGTTGCACTTAGCCTATTTTTCCTGAAGCAAATTGGGCAGGATCCCTGTACCTGACAAACAGGAGGGTTACAGCACACACAAGCACACATCCACACAGACAGGAAGTCACATGAAGTATTAAGTAAGCATTCAGTCCTCAGCCACGTCCCAGGGCAAGAGTCCAGCAACTTGTGGGAGGGCACCGTGCCAGCCTCACAGATGGACATACATATGGGTAGTCAGGACATCATATGAAGCCACGAAGTATGGATACTAAGGGCATGATTCCAACCTAAGAACATGAGCTTTCTGTAAAGGTTAAGGGGATGTTAAGCTGGATTACTTTCAAAAATAAATTCCACTGCTATGCCCAGTAACAGTTACACTCTTAGTTAATCAGGTGGAGTTGTTGGTGGCTAAAAAGAGCTTTTTTCTAACAGAATTATTACGAGGTAAAGTTTTAACATTTCACAAGGGAGATTTCATTCTGACAAATAAGCATGTATTATTTGTGGGGGCATGTAGTTAATCATAGTGATTCTGTACTGGCAGTGCTTTGACCCTGCATTACCATCTGGCCTGTGCCTTTTCCCTAAAGGAGATAAGAAACAGCTATTTGAGCAGCGAATGCAGCCCAGATAGCCAAATGTGTCCTCCAGCAACTATCACTGGGAGGGTCAAAGTTGGGAACCGCTGCCCTTTCCAGTTGAGGAGAGAACGTGAAGAACAGAGGTGCAACACCTTCACACGCTTCCCTGGAGAGTACTGAGCTAGCATTGCTGATGCACCTGTGTGAAAAATGGGCACATACATCCCATAGCCGTCTGCTCCTATGTCCATCAGCAGGAGAGAGAAAGAGGTTAGGAGTCATGCCTTGTGAATTTAATTCACTGCTACACCACCATAACCCAAGGATTGGCCAAAGCCTGCTGCTGAAATGGGATCCCACTTCTTATTAAGGTCAGAACACCAAAATCTGACTAGATTGTGAAGAGCTTCTGAAATTTTATACTCAAGTACAGGGGACAGTCAGCATCTTGGTTTATGGAGCACTGTGTATTCAGAGCAAACTGGGGTCAGGAAGCACTGAATTCCTCTTTCAATTGAAATGAGATATTCAGAAGAAACATTAGAACTTTATGAAGAAGAACAGTATGTAGGTTCTGTTGATTAAAAGAACTTGTCTGTTTCTTCCAGTCTTGATCTACAAACATAAAGAGAGGGAGAATCACTGCTTCCTCTGATGGTTCATTCCAGAGGATGCAGTTTGGATTATCTGCTTTCAGCTTCCAGACATTTAAATTCTTTCTGCTAGGCTCAACAGCTCCTTAGTATTCAGCACTCTCTCCATGAAGTCACTGATTGCAATGCAAGTCACTTCTCAAACTACTTTTTACTAAACAACAAAGATTGACATCTTTAAGATTCATACCAAAGGAGTTTTCTGAATACTATTCCTCTGCTCTTTTTTTTAGGCCCTCTCCAATTTTTCAATGTCCTTTAAGAACTCAGATGTCAGAAAACGCATGCAGTAATCCAGTTTTAGTCTACCCAATGCTATATACATAGGGAAGGTTGACTTCTTATTTTACCTCTTTATGCAGGCTATGCTTACCATTCTTACTTATTATCCTGTTATCTATTTTGTCAGACAGTACATTGAAGGATATAGCTACCATTTTTTTAGTATCAGGCTATGTGCCCTGGTTTTATAACTGCATGATTAAATTTACCGTTACAGAATGCATTGTTTGCATTTAACATCTTCCTTACAGAATAATCCAAATTCTTCTATTTTGATTCATTACCTCATCGTTAGCCACTTCACAACTAGTTTTTGATGCATCCATACATTTCATAGAAGTGATTTTATATTTTCTCCAGATCTTTTTAAAGCAAATTAATGCAATTATGGTCATTTCTGTGGACTTTCACTAGAAACTGGCACTGAATTGTGATCCTCCATTAATGACTTTTTGGAAGCTCTCAGTCAATGTGTACACCATGTGTAATGAGCTTTTTATAAGTATAGTGCTAATACTTTATGAGAATATTGTGTAGCAATCAGTACAATGCCTTACAAAAGCATATGTCTGTAATGGCTACTTGGTTGGCTCTTTATACGAAGAATGTAATAATCAAATCAGATTCCTTGTCTGTAATAATGTCTGCATTACTATACTGAGTGACATTAATTATATTCCTGTCAGGTATTCTTTATTAAATTAATCTACATCACAAGTTTCATTGTTTTGCTTAGAACTGATGTCAGGCTCACTGCCATACAGTCATTTCAACCACTATATCCCTTTCATGAATGCTGGCACAATAATAGCATTGTTCTAACCTTCTGGAACTTTGCCCAGCAAGATTTGTTAAGAAGTTACATTAGAGCTGTAGACCGCTGAGTTGTAGACCTAGACCTTTGATTACAATTTTTCCAAGTCTGCTGATGTTTTGGATCTAGCAAAGACTTACCACACTTCAGAAATATTTCTTAAAGGATCTATCTCGTTGTTGCATAATTATTATCACATACTTATTAACAATTTTACCACAGCTGTTCTTAATGGGATTTTTATGGCCTTTCACTATTACTGGAATTATTTTTTGCTTAATGTATTTACATACCTACTTAATCTCCTTAGACTTGCTCTGAAGCTATCACATTCCTCTATCAGCTTTCCATATTTCATACCTCTCAGTTTCCACAGATGTGTATTTACTTTCTCCTTTCTCCATTCACTATATGACTGTTAATTCCTATTTGTTATCTTTACTTTTGCATTCAATGCAGATGCCAGCAGTGTGCCCAGGTGGCCAAGGAGGCCAACGGCATCCTGGCCTGCATCAGCAATAGTGTGGCCAGCAGGACTAGGGAAGTGATTGTGCCCCTGTACTCGGCACTGGTGAGGCCTCACCTTGAATAATGTGTTCACTTTTGGGCCCCTCACCACAAGAAGGACATTGAGGTGCTGGAGCAGGTCCAGAGAAGGGCAACGAAGCTGGTGAAGGGTCTGGAGCACAGGTCTTATGAGGAGCGGCTGAGGGAGCTGGGGTTGTTTAGTTTAGAGAAGAGGAGGCTGAGAGGAGACCTTATCACTCTCTACAACTACCTGAAAGGAGGGTGTGGTGAGGTGGGTGCTGGCCTCTTCTCTAAAGTAACAAGTGATAGGACAAGAGGAAATGGCCTCAAGTTACACCAGGGAAGGTTTAGGCTGTATATTAGGAAAAATTTCTTCACTGAAAGAGTGATCAGGCATTGGAACAGGCTACCCAGGGAGGTGGTTGAGTCACCATCTCTGGAGGTGTTCAAGAAACCTGTAGATGTGGTGTTTAGGGACATGGTTTAGTGAGTTAGGTGGTGTTGGGTTGGACTTGATGATCCTTGAGGTCTTTTCCAACCTTAATGATTCTATGATTCTATGATTCTATGTACTTGCAGCTAAGTTTTTCAGCATCTTCGAGTAATTACTCTTTTTTTATCTAAAATTTTCATTACCAATGCCGATTTTTCATTCATATATGTGTCTGATTTCTTCTCACAGTTATTTCCACTTACATTTTTCACAATTGTAGAAAATTACTAATTTAGAAGAATCACCATTTTGCTGCTTGGGATTGTTCTTTGTCTACACTAATTGCAATCAGGTCATGAAAACCACCTCTAGGGCAGTCATGACCTTCTAATCCAGTAAGTTATACATATTTATCAATTCTAAGGAGAACTTAAATTAAAAATACATAATGTCGGGCATGGAGACTTTCCATTAGGAACTTTTTTTTTCTTTTTACAAAAATTTAATATTTTACTAGTGTGTTTGACAAGCCTCCAGTACATAGACCTCCCACTACATTTAATGCTTTCAAAATCCCACGTTTTTGTGTTATCAAGAATTCCAGAATACCATCTCTCATTTAGCTACTTTGTTTGTCCTGGGAGGTCACATCCACTTGTTTTATGATCCTAGTAGCTTGACTACTCCCACCAGCTTTCAGGATTGGCTTTCTCACTGATGGTAGTTGCCAGATCATCATCTTTGTTACCAAGATGTCATGACAGTTATTTCAAACAACAAGAATCACTCGTTTTGTGCCTGTCTTTTCTCTCCCTTCAGATACATTTTGCTGGATTACAGTTAAGTGCTATAATGCATACGCTATGACTTTACATCTAACACTGTATATAACAACTGTTAATTTTTTTCTATAAGTTTGGATTTTGTTTATTTCTAACTACTCATGATCAATTCTTTTATAAAGCATCAGGAAGAGCATGTTTCCATGAGTATGATTTTCCAAGGGTATGATTTCTATGAGAAAAGCATCTATATTTAGAAAATGGTACTCCTTCTACTTGGCCAATGGAGCTGGATGCACATTGCACTTGTGAAACTTTGCAGCAATGACAGCATTTCTCTTTTGCCTCAGGTGACTTGTTGTGGATCTGTTTTTCTATATCAACGTTCACATTGTACAGCCATTTAATGCTGCCTTCTTTTTGATATTTGTTAAGAACTGTATCACAAAAAAAAAAACCTTGATCTCCCTGAAATGGCACAGTATAAGTGAGAACAGAATCTGGATCACTCTTCATAGTATATTCTGGACCAATACCTTGGATGAATGAAACAAATTACTGAGATGGAGTTCTGGCTTTTTTTTTTTTTTTGGTTTTTTTTTTCCTTCTATTCTGCTTTGTGAGGTTATTCAATTAGTTCTTAAAATAGTTTATGTAGTTTAATTTTGGGAAATAAATGAGGTTACTTTCACAAAAAGTCTTAATCTGCAATTTTTTTGCAAGGTGGACAATATTCAACAAACCTGAGATCCCTTTTCTCATGAACATAATAAGACATTTCACAGTTGAATGCCCAGAAGTGCATAGCTTCTAATGAGGGTTTAGAAAAGAATAGCTAGGGGGGGAAAGAGAAAGAGAGAAGGAAAGAGAGAAGAAAAAAATAAAGGAAAGAGGCATCTTCAGTTTTACCCCATGCAATTAAATACATACTAACTCTTAGCCAACTAGCTAAAAAATAAGAAACTAGAACCATTATTTGTCACCTACGTGTTTTTTTGTAAAGATTTATGTGTACAGTTAAGGTATAGTTAACTTTAAAATAGTCACATAATGTTTGCAAACAGGCACTAAACTCTGTAGTTCTTTATTTTTCTGTCAAAAAAATCTGAGAGAAAAAGTGTCCTACCATTGTTTTTCACCTTGAGGTATACAGCTGGTGTTTGTTGAGTGTTATGCTTTAAATAAGCATACTGAAAATATGAATGACAAAAGTCAAAGCATTTTCACAATGAAATCCAGTTGTTTTCAAAACTATTGACCCTTCCTAATTGAAAATTCTGTCTTGATGCAGTCTGAAAAATGAATGAAAATTACATAAGCTAATATGCAAATGCCTGTTGATACAACTGAAAACATAGTATAACAAACTCATTTTTATAATGCTTCATTATTATTACTTGGGCTAAGTTATTACATTTTTTTCACCCACTTCTTTAACTTCAGAAAAGAATCTGATATTTCATCATTGACTCTTCTCAAGTGGTACTGATCATTGGGCATTGGTAATTTTTTATTGTCTCCTGTCACATATTGGGATGCAGTATCATGCAGCTGAACAAACAATGGATTTTCTATTCACCATTAATCCTGATTTTTTTATATATATATTTTCAGTGAAAGAAACATTTCAAACATTAATTTTGTCTCACAGGAATATCTTGTGCAATGTAGAAAAAAAATCACTTTTCAATATTATCCTTTAAAAATCATAAATTTTTCCTTTTGAAAATGTCTAAGTGAAACTTTTCAGTTTCTCTCTTTCTGAAATACCTTGCAATGTTTCCCTGTGAAAAAGTTCAGTTATGAAATTCATCAAGTGCAGTATATCTTGCATTCACTATATTAGATGTCTCCATAAAATCAAGCACTACACTAAGAAAACAAGATGAAAAGCATTGGGCTTGCCTTATTCATATAGTCTGTAACATCTGTAACAGAAAAGAATGAAAAATCCTCCTCAGTTACTCAACAGTCAACCTTCCAAGAGTTTACAGGCTTAACAATTAATTTTTTTTCAGAGATTTAGCCCTTTGTGCAATCTGCCCTGACCTTCCATGTTTGACTGCTTAGCATCTGGTAATACACCATGTGTGGTGCACTTGGAGGCTTTACATAGGTGCAAGGAAGCAGGCACAAGATACTTAACAGGGTATGCAGAGGTAGAAATATTCTCATTAACAAGTCTGAGACATTGCTTTTCAGAAGTAGCACTACTTACTATATTCTTCTAGAAGAAAAAGATAACATGTAATAGAGATTCTAGACTCAGTTAAAGGACCTAAATGATTCCAGGTAACACTGATGTTTGAACAGACCAGCTTTGCAAAGGGCCAGTAAAGAGAACCCAACCAGAAAACAATTTCAGACCCAGGTTTCACACCCCCATCCATGTACCGGAATGTATTTCTGAGGCAGATCATTTTAAGAGAGTGTTCAACACTGACTATGGGAACCGGGCCTCCTGACTTCAGTCCGTGCTCTAGAGAAACCCCCTCTGACAAAACTCAAATGTAGTTTTAAGGTCAACTGAGACAGAAAGAGAGAAGCCTATCTTGCAATTTCTGACCAGCTATGGTTTCCTAAAGATTATTCTACATGCAGCCTGGAACCTAAATAAGTCTTTACCCTTCCATGTTCAAACAGCCTTCAACATTTTTCACTCTATGCTCTTTTCTTGGTCTCCATGTTACAGATATACAGCATCACTGCTTGTTTATTTTTAACTTCATTTTTCTTTCCTTGTGAAATATTTAATTGTTTTATATCTTCTGTACATGATTATATATGCTTAAACAACAAAGCACTAGGAAAATGTCTTCCCATATGAAATATGTTCAGCATTACAATTAGTCACCGTAGCTCTATTAGTGTAGGTGTAGATATTATAATTAGGAGGTTAGCAATAATTGTTTCAATGCAGTAGCATAAGAAATGCTGGACTGAGCAGTTGAACAGTATTTATTTAGCTATTGAATTATATTATAAATGGGATCAGAGGGAGAGAAAATGATATATTTATATAGGCCAGTCCAATAACGAACTTGTCCACAGCCTCCAGAGGGTAAGTTTTTTCTTACTTTGCTAGTTTAAAAATTCTTCCCTCACCTCTAAACACTGCAAGTTAATACCTTACAAAACCTACATCAGTCCTATAAATCAAATCTTAGTATCAGCAACCACTTCAGTGACAGAATGAGCATCTATTTGGTATGAGGGATGGAGTGAAATGTCAAAGGGAACAGGTCCCATTTAATCACTGTAAGCTGCCTAATAATCAGCCAAATATACTCTTCTTGTCTCTGCCCATCCCCCTTAAAAATCACTACTCAATTGAAAAGGGATATAATACATTCAACCTGCCATCTATTTTTAGTTGTTCTCTGCAATGAATCTTTTAAAAGAGACAGTCATACAGATACATCTGCAGCATGTTTAACGGGAAGCTTGTGAATTCCCCATTCTTGCCACACAAGGTACCTCATTTTCAGTGAAATGGAGTTGGAAAATGGTGACATAGAGACACAGCTCAGAAGACACAGGTAAAAGATACAGAGAATTGTACAACCCATTACCCAAAGTTCTGTGCGGAAATATACTAGACACATCTTATAGTGTGGGGCTGTTACGTGCTAATTCAATTGTGAAAATGGGATCAAGAGTTTCTTTGTGTTACCCTTAGTTTCTTCATTAATTTTTGATGCAGCTTTGGATAAAACACTTTTCTTTTTATGCCTCAGTTATACCACCTTTAGAAGAAAGTAAAATAATATCTGTACACTTTGAAGGGCAGCAACAGGCAATGTTTGCAACGTGGCCTGGGATTCCTGGAATAGATGCTCTTTATGGCTACAAATATTATCATCTTTAGTCTTAGCATCAAGTTTCCTCCTATTCCCCGTGTGTGCAGCTACTCAACAAATGCGGGGCGGGGAGGAAAGGAACATCCAGGGGTAATTATTTCCTTTAGAGACAAAGTTTTGACGAAATTTAAATAGGTTCTTTACAGATCAGATGTCTTGAAAGATTTGAATAAATGACATTAAGTGCAAAGATACAAAGAGCTGCAGGTAAAACCAGACAGAAATATTTGTCTGATATTTTTCTCATGGGGCTTTTACCGAATTGAGGAAGTAGCTATGTGGTATCTGTCTCCAGTGATCTGATTCTACATCACTAAGAGCTGGGCCATTTTCTCAGGGCAGATTCAGTCACTCTTCCGCTCATTTTTATTATATAAACAGGCAGACTAAGTTGTGAAAATCTGTTAATAAATAGTTTTAATTGACACAGAAATGGCCTTGCAAAGGCATTTGGAGGCCTTTAACAGAACACCATGTGAAATTCTGCAGAGTCTTCACATGACTATTTTCAACATAACACTGCAGGAACTTAGTATGATTTGAGAAAGAAAGCAAACCTTTCCAGTAAGTCCATTGAAAATAAGATTCCTTATAACATGCTGCATTGCTCCTGGCTTGTGCTTGAACAGAAACACAAAGGAAAAGGTTTTCAGCCCTTGACTGGTCACGGTGAGCCACCATACCACAGTATACAACAACCCTCAATATTTGACAGAGTAGCTTTCACTTGAATATTCAATATGTACCCCCAGTGCAAGTGTCCCTAAATGTCAACAAAAGCTCAACTAAGTACCCTGCTTGTTTAGAGTAGACCTCAAACTACGTAAATAGGGTTCTGAATTTTAAGCATAAAAAAAAAGGATTTTCTTCAGTGATAAGATATAGGAATCACACAGAGCAGAGCAAATATTCACTGGGTACTGTTTTTCTTCCAGTTTCCCTTTCTTTGTTTATAATCCTTCAAGGATACAAGGTGCTTTGCTTTACTGATCTTGTTAGTAAATTACAACCAGTCATTTTCAGGTGTCAATCTTCTGCATCATTCATAGCTTGATGACAGCAGTTGTTTGCCAAAACAAGGTTTTAGCCTGTTTTTTACCAGAGTCTTGATAACATAGAGGAAAAAAAAGTTTTGGCTTGCTTCCATTTATTTTTTTTAAAGTTTAGCTGAAAGTAGATATGGAACAACAAGGAATAAAGATCACACTTAAAGCTGCTTCAGGTAAGGGTATTCTGCTTATCTCTAGGGCACTTCAAGAATGCAAAAGTCTTATCAGCAGTGTGCAAAAGACAGCTTTATTTTGCAAGATTTTGTATCCCCCTTCCTACCTTGCTTTCCATCTAATTCATCTATCACATGGGCCCTGGGCCCCTGCCATGCTGGTCCATATAAGGAGCATGTCCATGTCCTTTATCTGCCAGCATTTGGCAATGAAATAGATTATAAACAGCAGTCTGGGACAGAGAACAAGACTTGAGTCATCAGCATTTCATATGCTCCTACTTGTATTTGCCACACTGGGCATGGAGGACAAAACCCACATCCTCAGCCTTCTTGAATGCCCACACAAAGCAGAACAGTCTTTCCTTTCCCAAGACCAGAGCATACATTTCATTTCATTCATTCCCTTTACTTTCTGCTTGGACAAGTATTGCCCTGAAAAAACAGAGTAACCAACTTTCCAAGACCTGCCCCAGCCTGGAAGAAGTAGAGAGAGAGAGTCTTCTTTTGTCCATTATGGAGGAAGAGAATATTGGATTTAGGGAGTTAAGGAGTTAGTAGAAAGCGATGCTTTGGCTTCTCATTCCAAAGACGAAGACTTCATTAAGGATAGGCAAAGTCAAGAAAAGGTCTTCTGATATTCCACATTAATTCTCCCTCAGATGATCTCTATTTTCTTTCCCCAAATAAGTTCTTATTAACATTGGGCAATCCCCACGAGCCATGCTATGATGAAAGGACAACTAAGGCCGTAAATACGAAGACAAGGTAACAAAAGGCCATTTGTTATGTTTTATTACATGATGTTCTTTGTATTTATGGAAATCAACTCTTTCTTAACAGAGGAACATTAAGTTTCTACTTAGTATAACACTGATCAGACTCTAATAATATCAGAGTACCTAGTCAAAAATGAACCTATGAAAACAACCCATATTTCACCTTATTACTAACAAAATGGGAGCTATGCAGACTTTTCTGTGCTCCTTTTCAGTAAAATGCTGATAGAATTAAGACTAAGCTTAGTACACAATTTAATATGAAATGTATTTAGTTGCATTTCTACTATAATCGATAGTTTTTAAGATTTCAAATTAAAATGTAAGGTGTAATTTCTATGTTTGTAACTAGTAAGTTCTAAGTTTGTGTCTCTGAGGGAAGGCATTTTGAGCATTTATTTTGATGACAAAACCTGAATCATATTGAGGAATTTGGGGTAGTTATTTACAAAATAATCATGCTGATTATTGAATAGAAGTCCAAAGAATACCCTGCTTCCTTCTCTTGTCCCTATATTATCATAAAATTGTCAGACTGCAGAAGTGTCTCATCCAGGTCTGTCTTCAGAGAACAGGACTGCATAGGTCTGAAAACATGTACAGTATTTCTGCCTCTAATTTTTAACTGTCTTTGGTCTTGTTCAAGTAAGCAAGCTATTGTTGGCTCTTCCTTTGTTCTGATTTATTCCTTCTCATCTTCAATTTTAAGTAAGCAGAAGTGGCTATGGATTTTATACATACCTACACTGGACTACTTGTGGGTTGCAGCAGTAAATTATCATAATCCTAGAAAACTCTTGAATGAGGTCAACCTGTCCAGAAATTTTTATATGCACACAGAGGGCACCATAGGCAACATCTTTTTATCTACAGCCTTAGTCAGTTGTCCACAGCAGCTCTAGTAAAAAAAAAAAAATATCTGAGACATCATAAATGCTTTGGTGCAGGGAGCCAAGATTGATTCTAAAATATGTTGGAAGCAGTCTCAGCCCCAGTGAAGGAAGTCCTTATGTTTGCACGGAGGTGGGGGAGTCTGAATTTTTTAATGGTAAAATACAGATGGCAACTGTCAGACTCATTCAGGGTAACGTGGCTGCAGAGCTGTCCTGTAGAACCACAATGGATTTTCAAGGGTTCCTGTTGTGTTAAATGTGGGGCTTCTGCAGAATTAGGACAACTACCTAAATGTCACAGCGTTTCATTTTTCAGAGATACTTTGAGCTTGGCATATGTAATGGTCTATGAAAATTTTCTTCCTAGGAAGGCTGAATCAAAATAGTTGTTTGGGATGTGTCATTTTTTAAAGTTTGCTTGTCAGAGTTTTTCATATCAGAATGGAGGCTCTTGTAATTTGGAATGTCTTCACTGTTACATTAATTGTATTGTACTCTCCCAATTGCTTGTAAATGGAGCTATTACAATTCAAATAAATGACTGCAGTTGTATCTAGAAGATACAGCCTGATAAAAATCTGTCCTAAATTCTTCTATAGAAAATCACTGGAAAGGTAAATAGATTTTATGAACCAGATTAATTGGTTTGATGTGCCTGCTTTGTACTGCTCTCATGAAGCAAGTTGACTTTAAACACTATGCAGCCAGATATTTAAATAGGCTTTGCTTCACCCGAATTTCTTAAATTTCGTTATATATACGTATATAATCCTAAGATCTCATAAATCTTTATTTCTTAAATATTTATTGTTACTTATGTATACATTTTGGCAGTTATTTGTTTCACACTACTCTGTCTGGTCTTGTGAAATACACAACTACAGATTCATACATCATATCCACACAGCATATAGGGGAGCAGAATCTTTTCTTCACATATGGATATTTTGCCACTAATTTAACTAGATGAAAAAGTGAGCTTTAAAATGCCAAAGACAAAAGAATACAAGCCTTTATAATCATATAACCATGGAATTCAAGCTGAAAAGAAAATATCCAGTTTTTCCTCTCTATCACCTCCAGTGATGATAACGAGAGAGCACAAGTATATTTCATGATTACTCCGCAATAGTAATCTTTAGAAAATCCAGATATAGTGCTGGATATTGAATCCATTAATTATAAAGGTATAATTTTCATAACTATTCTGATTATATCATCTGCTTGTGCCCTGTGCCGTTAGATGAGAAATGCAAGTTCCACAAACTGCATTACAATTTTTCTTGCTCATCAGAAGCATTTCTTACTCTCGAAATCACAGAATCACAGAATCACAGAAT
>NW_010108967.1:0-2745 GCF_000699245.1 Pterocles gutturalis
AGCGCACGAAGGGACGGGAGGGCCATTGCGGGCCAGCTGCGGTCACCCCCATCGGTCACAGCCACTGCACCGTCGCCCGCACTCACGGCCCACGAAGCGCCCCGCGGGAACGGGACTGGCGCGGGTGTCTCTCCTTTCCTCCCCCCACCCCCTGAATAGACAGAAAGAAAGATAAGCGAAGAACTCCAGCGCTGAAAATGCGCCTCAAATATCTGCGGCTCGAAATGCACATTTTGCGTTTGGCTATGTAAGGTGTCGACTTAGGACTTTAGAAACTTAAGAGTGCCAGAAAATCCCCCCACAAAGAAGCCCAGGTTGTTATAAAGACGATATCTAGCCTCCATAAGCCTTTGAAATGACCTTTGGCTCGTATAGCAATAACTCACCACTTAATGAACAACCAACGGAAGCGCCTCCAATAGCTCACAACACAACAGACCTTACAACTTTCCACCAAGTCTGCTCTCTGCCTACCCAAACCCAGTAGTATGCAATATTTCCCCTCCAAATCACCTTAATTTATGCTGGCAAACTGGAGTTAGGGAAGTGGAGCTTCATGATTACACATGATGCTCGCTCAGGTTCTTGGCCCGGACCTGTCCCGGTAACGACTTATATAATATATTCACGTGGGCGCACGTCAACTTGAAGTGCTTTTTTTTTTTTTTTTTTTTTTTTTTTTTTTTTAGCGAGTTCATTAGAAATAGCATTCTACAGGGTGTATGAAGGCGACGTAAGTTGGGTTGCACCTTAGCCCCTGAGTGGAGAGACCATAATCTTGCAAACCAAGGCATTGTTAGCCGCTGTTGATTAACACGGTAAGTTTTCATTTTGTGCCTAATTAATTATCGACTTCTCATCCTTTTCCGAAGCAGTTCCTCAGCCTCACAAGCGATAGCCTTCTTGCTCTAGACATGCTTTACTTGGCGAGAGCTTGGCCATATACCGAGATTTCCCTGGCCACAGGAATAGCCCCTGAAGTCTGTTCTGGGAAGAGAGGAGCCCGGGCACTCTGGGGATGTGCTCTGCTCCCAGCGCTACTCCTGCAGAGCCGACCGACCTCTCAGAAGAAGTTGCCGAAACTAAACCCAGGGAAATCTTTAGGATTATTCAGGCGTGGGCCCAATATGGGTATTATTGAAATTTTAGGTGAAGTTATAAGTGAGTGCTTCCACCGAGCCAAATGAAATGCTGCTTGCAGTAATTGGATTCAGCTGACTAACTTGGCAGGCCAGCAGCTTGGAGGCATACAGCTAAGAAAAATGTTCACTGCCTTTAACTTCTGATCGAGCAGAGCAACACGCAATAGAAGAAAAAAAAAACACCCCAACTTTCTCCCCTTCCCCTCTCCTCCCTGTCCCTCGGGGCACCTCGGCCCCGCCGGTGACTCGGGGTGAGCAGGGTCCGGCTCAGCCTTACACCCGCTCCTGCTCCTCAGCACAAAGCCAGGCTTTACGCGAGGGCTCTCTAATAAACCTGAAGTTCACTGGGCTCCAGATAGGCCACAAGACAGTGGAAACAGGCGCTTCTGGGAGAGCCGGGCTAGTTGCAACAGCCCAAGAGGGAGCTGAGCTGCAAATGTATGCGGGGTGGCTTCCAGTCCCCCTCCCCCCCTCCAGGTCTGCCCCGAGAGACATCGGTACCCCCCAGGCACCTTCCCACCGCCTTGTTGATCAAACGGCACAAATGCAGGGCAAGAAACTTATCGGTAGACAACTATCAAGCCGTGCTTCAAACAGCGTGTGTAACTCGAAGGCATAAGCATACCGGTAACATCAGCACTGAAACAACTGGGGAAGGAAGACAACAGTCACTGAGGAACACGAGTGCATGGCAAGGGGAAAAGGTACGGGAAAGCACTTGGCAGGAATATTTAAGAGCGTATGTAGGGGCTACATTACCGATGAGCCTATTTTAAATCGCCCTTTACAAATCAGCACGGCTACCCCCTGCCCGGCTATCCACGGCAACACATTAACGTGATGCTCAATCTTAATTTGGCAGTGGGAGCTTGTAGCAAAGTTGTCTCTCCCTCGTTTCTTTGCTTATTTGTAACTCCCTCCCTGAAACCACCGAAAATTTGAAATAGGATAGGGATAAACGTCTTCCCCTAGCCTTTGGGAAGGAGTCCACTTTTTCATTTAAAGAGCATAATAAAAAAAAAGATACAGCTTAAAACATTCAAGGAGGTGGAGACCACTCCATGCATTTGCAGCCGTTACGGGCAGAGATTACAAACAAATTCCAGACAGCTTCTGAGTAACGGCGATAATGCAACCCCTGTGGTTAAAGGTCCCATTTTGTCATGCAGTTGCTTACCTGTGTATCAATTTATCATAAACCTGGACTCCTCACTTTTCAGGATCTGCGCTTGCAGTTCTTAGAATATATCCTTCACCCTTTGTCTGCAGACAATACTCTCCTAAACCTGATCTTGCGGTTTTACAGATATTTCCATACACCAGAATTCCCGATAGAACGAAAACAGGCACAGGCTCAACTACCAATAAAAGAGAGCGAGTGGAAATCGGAATTTGTTAGGCTTTAAAAAAAAAAAAAAAAAAAATCAACACACAACCCTTTAGCCTCCTGGAACCACAGGCAGCAATTGGCCGGCTTGTGTTTTGTTTTGGTTTTAAATCGTGCGGCCATTGATGAATTTTGGGGGCGAGCAGGAAGAAACCCCTTTATAATCAGAAATATAGGCACTGCCTTAAAATACAGGCACACCGGCCCACGTGACCG
>NW_010108968.1:0-582 GCF_000699245.1 Pterocles gutturalis
GTGCTGAATTCAGGGCCCAAAGGTGCTGCTGATGGGAACCCCATGGACCCAGGGGGATGCTCTGCCCCACCAGGGAGGGGGGCGAGCCACCACCCTGGGGTCCCCCAGATCCTTCCTCCTGGAGGGCAACGTCCTCCCCATCACCCCATCCCAGCTGCTGCTGGGGGGGGTTTGAGCCCCACAACCCCCCCAAATCATGCCCCCGCTCTCCCCCCAGCTGAGAAACCAAGGGGACAAGAGGGGTAATAATTCCCCAGCTCCCGGGGCTGAAGCGATGTTTGCAAACGGCCGCGAGAGCCGCAGCCGAAGGCAGCCCTCCCCGTCGGCGTGATTAATAAAGAATAAATGTCCTCTGCAGCCAGGCGAAGCAATAACAGCCCAGCTCCAGCGCCGGCGAACGGCTCTGCTTACACCGCACATTACAAGAGCCGCTGCCAGCGCCAGGTAATACTTTATTATATTATCCCGACGGAAGAAAACAAAGGATGCCCGAGGTCCTGACTTGGGTGTAAAACCGCAGGAGCGTTACCAAAGGCAACGGCGGCGTGCTCGGAGCGGCTGACGCATGGCGCAGGCCCCACC
>NW_010108968.1:613-5818 GCF_000699245.1 Pterocles gutturalis
TATTTAACTGGGGTTCAAATTGGTTATTTACTTTTTTGAGAAATCCGCGGTGCAGGCGAACGAGCCAGCACAGCGCACGCCGAGCAATTAATATGAGAAGGGCCACGCGTCCGCGGCGAGTGGCTTAAACCGTGGCGAAATCAATCCTCTGGGGTCCTGTTGCAGCTTTGGGGAAATCATTAAGTGCTACACCAAAGTAGTCAAAAAAAAAATAATTACACAGCAAGGGCGTATTATTAAAAAAAAAAAAAAAGCACTGAAACCATTGTGGAAGGAGTCGTCGGTGTGTTCGGCTGCGTGAAATCGTGAAGCTCAATGTAAAAACCACCGATGGTGGGGATGCTGCAACGCAGCTCGCCAGCAGACGCAGCCAAAATAAATCACATTCAATGTACAGATGGAGGTGAAGGAGCCGGTCACCGCACGCTGCCTGCGAGCCCGGGGTGAGCCGGTGTTGCCCCCTCCTTGGGAGCTCCCCTTTGCCCCAAACCCCAGCGCTGGCCGGGGTTGACCCAGGATGGGGGGATGCTGCTGCACCCCGTCTCGTTAACGAGCGCTGCGCTAAATAACGAGCCCTTCAGCTTTGCAGGTTAGCCAAGCCTTTTGGTTGGATTTTGCTGATGAGCCCCTGGGGCTGGTGGCTTGCTGGCTTCGAGAGCTGGTCCTTCGTCGCGCTGATACCACCCGGACTGCATCACGAAGATGTCCCTGGAGATCCCCTGCACGGGGGCCTGAATTGGCGCAAGGAACCCTGCCGGGGCCGTCTCTGGAGGAGACGATGGACACGTGCATGGGCACAACCACCACGATGCCGCCAGCCCCCTTTTTGGGGGGATTTGTCCCAAGACGCTTGTTGGCAAGAATACCCCATCCCTTGCACCCCAGGAGCAGGGAAACTGAGGCACAAAGCCACTGCCCAAGGAAGCGAGCAGGTGCTGGGACAGAACTGCTTCACTCCATCCCGAATCACAGAGATTTCTCAGCCTGTGATGGGGACGGGGACACGATCCCAGTATTGGGATCCTATTATGGGCTGGGAACAGGAATCCTGAATTTTAACCTCCCAGCAGAAAAACCCCATGCTCAGCCCCATCCTCCCCACCCACCGAGCTCCGAGATGCTGGGACAAGGCGTCCACAGACCCCAGACCCCCTGCTGAGCCCCCCATCCCATCACCAAAACCAAGCTGGGAGAGGGGGAATCTCGGCAAGGCAGCGATGCCGAGCGAGCTGGACCCAGCGTGGGGCCAAATCCTCCCTCCCGGGTTTTGCTGCCTCGGCAAGATGGACCAAAGGTTGCAGGAAAGTGTGCAGCACCAAAAAAAAAAAAAAAAGGTAATTAAAGGCAACTCAGTCATAGATCCTAATGCGACACGCATGAGCAAGTGTTACGAAAGGGGAAAACTTTTTAATAAAGTCTGCAAGTATATATTCCTCCTTTATCAACCTCAAGATTTATTGACCCAAGGAGCCATATTGACTGAATAAATCTTGATAATGACCCCAGCAGCAGTCAATACCTGCTTATTATCTCCCAAGTTGGGGAATTACATCTTTCGGTAATAGGAGCAGGATGGTCGAAAAGATGCTGAGAAACTTCATGCAGCCTTTTTTGGGGGGAATGGATGCCTCTGATGTGCCTTTTCCAATCTGAGAGGGAATCTGCGAGACCATTAACAGAGCCAGCGAGCCACGAAGCCATGGCTACCCCCAGGTCTGGCGAGGGGGGAGCTCACGCCGGGGCTTCTGAACCCTAAATTCATTTCATTTCGAGGCAGGTCATTGTAGGATGCTGCCGCTTGCCATCGCCCTCCCTCGCTGCAAACAGCGGCCCCACGTTTTCCATGTTGTGTCGGCAGCTCCCAGGATAATTCCCTGGAATTCCCAACGTGGGCATTCCCACAGCCGGGAGGGGAGCAGCATCACCGCTGTCCCATGGGACACACAGCCACCCCACAGGACATGCAGCCACCCTGGGAACCCCAAATCCATTGCTTTTCTCCAACCAGCAAAAATAGGAGGGAAAAACGGGGGAGCAGCCAAGACGCTCCAGCCCCCCAAAACCCACAGGCAAGCAAACCTTCTGCGTTTGAACACGGTGCGTCTTTTGCCAACAGTTAACTTTGTGTTCAGCGGAGAACACGGTAGCGATGGGACCGCAGCACACAACAACCCTGCCTGCATTTTTATGCCGAAGTCTCTGCAGACAGCAAGAAAAATTAACTGGAGGGAGCAGCTCCTGTGCCAACATATGGAGGGAGATGAATAGCGCGCTCGGCACGCTCCGCCGAGGTTATCTAGTTAAGCGAGTCCCTCCTAAAGGACTCGCAGGCTGGGAGTGTAGTGTTTGCTTAATCTGGTTATAAATAATAATTCGGATCAGCAAACATTTTAGCATTCAGCTCCACCTGCAGCGCAAAAGCCCTGCTGAGCCCTGCCAACCCCGCTGCCTGCGCGGGTACCCTTCCCTCTGCTCCCGCAAAATCAAATTATATTCCATCCCTGTCCCCTCTTCGCCCCTTGGTCACAATTCCCAGTTTTTCCCCCCTCCAAGGCCACAGAGACAATGCATTTAACTGGATCAGGAGGCCAGCGTGTACATCTCTAATGGGCTGCAGCACGCACACAATTAATTAATGGATTTATTAATTAGGGAAGAAGTCACTCTTCGGGCTGGAATTGGGGTCACCAGTTTCTAAAGCGAGAGCTGCAGAGCTAAAGATAAACTCTCATTTTCTGCAGCTCTCTCCTTGTCTGGCAGCGTCTCAATTATTCAGCCACAAGAAAAAAAAAAAGAAAAAAGAAAAACACATTTCACTTCAAGAACTTCACGGTCCGACTTTCTGCTGATGCACAAAACAGACCCAGCAGCAGGCGGGACAGGAACACTGCCCACCTCGTTATCCCCTTCACATGTAAATGGGAAAAATTGGAAATATTGACTATTTGCTTCTACTGAAGGATGTGGTGGAATGGATGCTGCACCTCAGCCCGTCCCGAGGAGGGAGCTGCGGTGGCGGTGTGGAGGAAGGGGACACCACAAAGCGGTCAATGACGGTGACACCCCGAGACACGTGGGTCCCCAGCCACCCAGGTTTTAACGGGCTGTGCTGGAGCGTCAGCGACGCTGTGGTGGTCGGTTCACCTGAACCTCCTTGGTGGCACATGGAAGGGACAGGCGTTCCTGGCTGCCACAGCCCCAGATCTCCAGGGCTCCAGGATGAAGGAAAGAAATGTCACCAGTGTCCCTGGCCAAGGGATGGGCTACAGAGCACAGCCGCTATAGGAGACAGCAGAGAATCCACACGAGGAGCACCACGGGGAATGGCCCAAGAGGAGCACACACCGATGAGACACCAGACAATGCAACCACGAGACAGCCATCTGCAGAGAACCGGGCTTCGTTAGTGCCACTGCTCCCAAATCCCCATTCGTTGTGTGAACGGGACAATCCCGCAGCCCCCACCCCACCGCGCGTAGCTGGAGCCCCTGGGAAGCACAAACCACCTTCCCAACCCCACGACGCGCCTCTGCCATCCCCCACCACGGGCTGCACTCGCCCAAACCCTGAGACTTCAGCTTAGAAAGTTGAAATCCCCCCCGAGATGGGGGCACCCCTTGGGTTCCCCCCTCTTCCCTTGGGCACAGCGACCCCGGCACCATCCCACCGCCACAAAGCCGGGCTGGGAACGGAGGGATGCTGGAGGAAACTGGAAGATCCCACCAGACTCTCCATAAAAACCCTAAAAACCCCAGGGGAGCCCAGAGGATTTGCAGGGGCGACGTGTCCCCCCCAATCCCCAAAAAGTGCCTTGGTCTCCCCCCGAGGTTATCCTGCCCGCGGGCTGCTCCACAAGAACACAGAGAAGTTTATTAGTCCAAGCTCCAGGAATCAAGCTTCAGCCAAGAGGACTGATTGCTTATTTACTGCTGTCGTCTATATAAAGAAGAATTTTGACACATTGTTAAATGATAGCACATTTAGATAAGTCAAGCTGTCATATCATTTAATGGATGTCTAAACTCCCTCTGTAGCTGATATGTAAAATTTATGCACTTCAGAATATCATGGGGTTATAATATTTTAATCACATCCACAGGTTTGGTTTGTGGGTTGGTTGGTTTTTTTTTTCCTTCCCCTAAACTTTGAAACAGCAAAAAACATTCCAGCAGCCGCACCGCGCTCCCAGCCTCCCGGCACATCGCCATCCGGCACAGCCACCGCCAAAGTTTCAGCTCAACTCCGCTCCGGCACACGGAGAGCCTTCGCATGACGGGAAATAAAGCAAAGTGGGGTTTATTCCACGAACCAAACGCTGGAGCCGTATAGCCAGAGCTCATCTGCATAATGAGATGTGCCGAGGTTTCTAAAAGATGGCTATAACCGGGCTCCTTCCCCTCGCTCTCGGTTGTATTTATTCTCCCAGATCAGCAGCTCACAACTCTCCCCATTTTTTGCTGTTTTAACACCGAACAGGTTAGATTAAAACGGCATCAACACGCCGAGCGTGTCATCCACACAATGCAAACCGGAACACAATAAACCCAGAGCAAATTAACACACAAAAAACCCATCAAGGTATGAATCCCACTCTGACTATTACACACAAGAAAGCTGTAAAAAAATACTGCATTAGTAATGTACACAATAAAACAACCTCATCGCCCGGTGAAATATGTCTGGCATTATTTTTGATAGAATTTTATCTCTTCTCATTTCCGAGATTATTTTGCTGTAAAAAGGCTCGATGCCGTTTCGATGAAAGCGCTGCCGAGTAGCACATTATCTACATGTTTTCCATATGCCCACCATTCATCAGGGCTGCTCAAACTCTGCCGCTCCCCACCAGCCCCAGGCCAGCCGCGCTGCTCAGACACAAGCATTAAAAAGGACAAGGGGAAAAATAAAAAAAAAAAAAAGGGAAAAAAGCTCTTGGAAGAATAATAAATGGATTGTTTCCCCTCCTTCTTGGTGTTTTCTTTCTTTTTTTTTTTTTGTTTTAAACAGAGGGCATTAGGCCAAGCTGGCACAAGGTCACCTTTCCCACCGCGATCCCGGTGAGGCGGCAGAACTGCTGCCTGGACAGAAGTCAATCCCCACCGCTCCAGCTCCAGCTACGGCCACCCAACCGAGCAGAACGGCGCGGGAGAGGAGAGCTGCCCACCTCCAGTCTCCCTCCTGCAACATCCCCCCCAGATAAACCCA